>NC_133216.1:32407055-32429699 GCF_040436345.1 Pagrus major
AAAACAGATTTTAAATAATTTTGTTTGGAATTTGAAATATCAGATTCTCAAAGGTCAAGAAAAGTGAAAAGAGAGCGAGCCTCTCCCGGACTGAGTCCAGTCAGAGTCCAGTCTCAGTGTTTGTGGTAACACTCACACTCACCTTTCATCAAGGTGATGGGCAGCTTGGTCAAACCTTTTCATAACCACGCTTTCATATAAGCATCTTTCAGAGGTGGCATTTCATTTCTTTTTATCTTGTAGGCTAAACATCTTGTTTTTCTCTCTGATGCCTAGAAGCTGCTTGGGTTTTGAAACTTTCCTGAAGATATACAACACTTTACAATCAGGTGAACATGTCTACAGTTTTACAGATTCAGTGAAGGCTTTATCTGATGTTGAACACCATGTCATCTTTGAGCTGTCACATGTCTGACTTTGAGTTTGAGCAACTTATGTTTGCACAGGCAGCCACATGGAGCTATCTGTATGGAGCGTCTTCCACAGTGAACTCAGCACATGGTCAGCAGTCAGCAGTCAGCAGTGAAGACTCTCTGTTGGAGGGATTTATAACCCACCTACACTCCTCACTAACTGGTTTAGAATGGTACTTAATGTAACAGACCGTCCACGTAGGAGTGGAGGAGGTAGGGAGATTGTGCGGGGGCACTTTAATAAAAAGGTTCTCAGAGTGAATTTGTGCTGTTTTGACCCGCGATAAGAAATATAATCAATTGTATGCTTCACTTTGAGACATTCAGACAACTTAATTGTCTTTAAAATGTCCCAAATGACAAATCCCCATCCCAACAGAACGATCACACTGACTGACTGTTAGCCACCGTGACAGGTGTTTTTACCTGTATCACTCTACAGTCTTGTTGATGTCATGATGTGTCTGAGCGTCACTCACCTCCACCAGCAGGGTGCGGACCACCGTGTCGATTCGGCCCGTGTCGGGGACGGTGGCCACCTCGTTGCCACACAGTATGTCGGTCTTCAGGGCCTCTGCGCTGACCTTCAGACTCACCTGACCTGTGTGCACACAGACACAGTCTTTACTGACAGCAGGGCTGTATTGATTGCTGCTCGCTGTCACTCTGTCACATTCTGTGTACGGAGGCAAAACAGCTTTTCTGTTGGCTTTTCAATCCAACTCATTATCCTCCCTGCTCCTCCATCCCTCCTCCTCCCCGTGTGTCCTATCTTATTCGCCCTCATTAATCCCTATTTGTTGCCTTATTATACTGCCTCTCCCCCATACTCTCACCCCCTCCCTTCCTTCCTTCCTACACAGCCCACAATCCTTCACAGAGGACAAGTACAGATCAGCCCCCGAGGGAGCAGTTTCTGACTGTTTCGTCAGAGATACTACCTGACTTGTTAGTACAAGTGATTGTCAGCATTCCTCTAAGGGGGAGTGCAATTTGACATTCATCAGAGCCTCGTCTCCATCCGTGCTGATGGGGGCTGATAGAAATCCTCTGCTTTCAGGCCAGGCAACGTTACGACAACAGCTTGCAGCGGTGCAGCACGCAACAGCTGTCAGCGCCCTTAATCCAGAGTAATTAGCTCGTTCTGTCTCATCTTTGTCACTGAAAGTCTAAGTTTTTTTATATTGGACGGAACAAACAACATCAGTATTTAATTATAAAGATGTGAAGATTGCATGAGATCATTAGTGACAGCAATAACAGTCAGTTGGAAATTCGCTTTGGGCGATGAGGCTGTAAGGAGGGGGGTGACGCTGTCTGACATGGAAGCATGGTTTTGGATTGAAGCTAATAGGTGATATTTTTCACAGATATTAACATCGAAGTTTGAATCTTTTTAACTTTAATAATTTCTGACAGTGAGATTTTCCCTCTGAATTGTTCGTCTCGGGTTGAAAAGCATCTAAATGAGCACATTAAAGGACCATACCAGTGTTTTTGGAAGTATTTACCCATTCACTACAAAGAACAAGCACATTATAGTGCTTCATACACAGTCACGGATTTAATGTCAGAACTTTAAAGGCAGCCGCTTGCTTTCGTTCTCTTCCACCAGTCAGACAATCAGTGCATCACAGTGATCATCACAGGGCCCTTCGTACATGTCTGTAGAACGGGCGTGGACCGAGTGTTTCCAAATATGTCTTGTTTATTTCACATTGGAGATTTCTAAATGTGTGTGTGTGTGTGTGTGTTTTGTCTTGTTCCTCTGCTCTTCTCGCTGATTTAAAGTGGGCAGAGTGCATTTAGCACCTTCACTCCATAATAATGAGGAGAATGCTGTACATAATTCTACTGGTTCTGGAAATTTGGATTCATTTTAATGTTCCATTATCATTTTTGTAATTTAACATGCATTGAAAAAAAAAACAGTTGTGGTCGATATTCTCTCAGTAATTGTTGTCTTTATTACAGGGCTGTCAAAGTTAACGTGATAATAACGCGTTAACGCAAATTCCTCTTATTTTTTTGACGCACAGTTAACGTACACACGTTATGATCCTCGGCCCACCCCGTAGTTTGGGAAAGCGATGCAGCAGAAACAAACCTCCTTGAGCAGAAATGGATAAAGTTCAGCTTCACAGCCCTGCCATATAGTTCTCTCTACAAGAACAAAGTTATTAACATTTACTGTCGATGTGAACTGAGTTACCACCGGAGTACGTCCAGTCTCAAATACCATTTGCTGGCCAAGCACACAGCTGATGCAGAGAGCCCTCCTCCCCCTCCTAAGGTCAGACAACGTTGGATAGTTTGCAACAGAGATGCCTGGACAACTCTACATGAGACAAACTGTCAACAGTGATAGTTAAAATGTGTGGCTACAGCTTGCAGGCCGACATTGTTAAGTTAACCTTTACAAGTGTAAAGTTGGACACTACATTGTGTTAGTATTACTATTTGAGCGTGCAGTACCTTTGAGGTTATTGTGGAGAATATTCTGGACAGTATTTGTCATTGTTTTGGATTGTTGCAATAATAAGAACATATATTTGCATAAAATAAGCATATTTGTTCTCTCCTGTGAGTGTTAAAAACTTGAAAAATATCCCTTTAAGGTTCATTTAGAACAGATATTTATGTGCGATTAATTTGCGATTAATCGCAAATTAACTATGGACAATCGTGCAATAAATCACCATTCAATATTTTAATCGATTGACAACCCTAATTTATTATTTATTACACTCAATACAGCAACAGCCCTGCTGGGGAACCGGACCCTGAGATCTGAGAACACTTCCCTGACACTGAAAGATTATTTAGACCGCTGCATTTACTTTAATAAAAGAAAAGTAAATTCATAATTTTTTCAAGATTGTGCATTTGTCACAGATCCAGATAAAACCTCTCCTCTTTTGTTCAGCCCTTGGTGCCGTGTGGTTTTCAGTGGTGGGAACATATTTAGATCTGTTGCTAACAACAAATAAAAGTCTTCCATCATGCATTCACTTTACATGCTCTTGGGTAGTTTTATCTACAGCAATACATCATATTTCATAAACTCATCATATGTATTGTGTGTAAAATGATAATCATGATAATCTGTTGCAGGGTTTTTTGGGGAAGTTTAACCACTTGAATAAAGGGTCTAAGGACAGAGGACGTCGTACACTGTACACATTGTAAATGTGATTTTGGGCTATATTAAAAAAATAACGTGACTACAGCTGTCAAGTGTAGTAAGTAAAAGGATGTTTTCCTCTAATTTGTAGTAGTAATTGCAGAAGTATAAAGACACATAAAACACAGTGTACAGTGTACTTCCCAATCAATCTGCACTCACAGCTGCATTACACACAACAACACCATGACTTTAAATTAAAATCAAACAGCATTTAGAGACTTGAACTGAGTTCTTCTTTACTATGAACAAAATATCTAAAGTGTTATTTTTAGTAAATAGGGTGAAAATGCAAAAACACTGGTGTCCATTAAAGGTTCCTGTTGACGCTGCAAAGATCATTAAGTCTGCTCATGTTCACCTGTCCAGAACACCAGAGGAACATCGTCAAAGCAAAGCACATGGTGTCATTGACAGGCTTTTCAACAATATATTATATATTTAAAACAATTTAAATGGAAGTGAAATGAGTCGGCGTCATTTCTACCTAGAGCGGTCGGAGTAACAATCCATGAGAAGGTCCTGCTCTCCTCCCCACACAGACACACGTTGTACTGGCAGCCCTCACAGTTTCTGAAGGTGTACTGGTCTGAATCAGTCAGTGTGACCTTCACCTGCAGACACACACAAACACAAAACATACTCAGTCTCAGAAACAAAAATATGCACAATATTTCTGTTTGCATATCTAGCCCAACACCAAGAAAACTTTGTATCAACATACCCAGACATCATCAAACAACTGCCATCTGTAAGAGCTTAAAAATGTACCATGATGCATTTGGAGAGATAGTTGAAGACCGTGGCTTTGAGTGTGAACACCTCCCCTCGGATCACAGAGTAGGGCAAAGTGAGACTGACAAAGAACGGCTGGAAGGCAGTCAGTCCGGTGTTGGGCGACACACCGAAGCCCACAGAGGAGACACAGAAAGCTCCAGCTGCCCACTTTGTGATGGTGTCAGGGACGGTCTTCTCCACACCCACTGACCCACTGTCTCTGTACAAACATATGAGCAAGAGTCAAACTGAAACCAGTTGAAGTAACATGAAGTTTGCATACTGTATAGTCTTATGACTAAAAACATCAATATGCAATCATGACATCATCATCTGTTCATTCAAGGATCCCCATTAGAAGCACATGGATGTGCCTCTAGTCTTCCTGGGGTCCTGAACATAGAAACACAATACAGACATGCACTAAGAAAGTACAAACTATTGAAAATGAGAAAACAATCAAGCAAACTATACAGACACACTACAAGAGGAATCAAGCATGAAGTGACAGAGGTAGGTAGGGCAGCTATGCATCGGATCAGAAAAATGAGGGAGATAAAGAAAACAACGTAACATGTGGATTACATACATGGATGAAACTACAGCAGACAAATTCAACTGATTGAGAATATCAAAATAACATAACGCCTTCAGGGTATAGGCTCATCCTATCATTCAACAAGATATTTCCTTAAATGCTTCTTGAAAATTAATTTATCATTTATGTAGATTTGATAGCACTAGGCAGTGAATTCCAGAGTGCTGCTGACCTACGTAAAGATTAGTTTGGGAGCCGGGAGCATTAAGTGACTAGAAGCTGCAGCTGTTGTGCTGTAGCCGTGCTGAGAGGCCATGTGTATCTGATGAGCCCAGCTGGACGGGGACTTGGTGCTAATGACGCTTTTTCAATAACATTAAAAGATTCAAAGACAATTTCTGCTAAACCATCAGCCATGCGTAAAGTTTACATTCGTTCTGTACGAGTGCCAAACAATTGGTCAATACGTGATGACATTTCTCGTGGTTTTGGCTTTTGCAACAAGGAACATGTGAGGAGTCTGACTCTGCTACCAGTGTTTAAATACTACGTCTCCGGTGGTGGGCAGCAAGACTAACAGAGAGCTGACAGTCGTGCTCGCAGCTCTGTGAGGCTGCCTCAGAGTTAACCTGGTATGATGTGACCATGTTCACAATCATAGCTTAGCATGATAGCATGCCGGATCACCAAAGTTATTACAAATCATTTGAAGGGTTAAATTAATGTCTGCATCACATTTCCTAACGAAACAACCAACAGTTGTAGAGACATTCAGTCAAAACCACAACCTCATTGTGGCACTAGTGCAAAAGTGAGGAGATCACCAGAGTCATTAGGATGCTTCATCTGGGAACCACGAATGTCTGTACAAACAACCTGCAGTTGCTGAGCACAATGCTAACATGGTGTTGTTAAACAGGTATCGTGTTTATGGTCACCAGCTTAGTGTAGCATGTTAACATGCTAACATTTGCCATTAAGCAAGTACTGATTCAAAAACCAAAGTAAATTTGAACCTGGTGGCGGCGCTAGATGAAAACCTAAGAGTTTGTCAAAGTGATTTGAATTTATCTTGACTGGGGCTTGAATGTGAATAGTAGCTAATTTCATGCCAATCCAACCATTTATTGAGAAATGTAAGGCTCGTCATAAGGCTCGTCGTTGTTCGCAGAAGCGGCGGTAAGCCCACACTATACACTGCCAGCCAGACTGTTCTTTATACACTTGTGTTAGGGAATGAGCTTGCCATTTTGAAAGTACCCAGGGCTTCCCCCAGTGTATTATAAGCCTGGCGGCCTGTGCTTAAATTTTCCACCAGGCTAAGCATCGTTTATTTATTTATTCAAAATAGGTTTGAATACATCAGTAACAAAGTTGAAAGTGCAATGGCGACATCTTATGGTCAACACGTGAACACATGGCGGGTCTGAGGTCAGGTGTCTTTTTCATCACCTAACACCCCACAAACCACTGCTACTCTCACTACACGCAAACTAGGCTACTTGTGATTGAACATAACGGGATGTCACAAAGAAAAGGCCAAAAAACGCTGGACTTTTCCTTCCGAAGTCGGACGAACAACGGCGGAGACGTTGAACCCGCTGGTTCACCTGTTGACCAGGAGTGCAGCGGCGCGACGTTGGCTGAGCCACGGGTCGATGAGGCAGCTAGCATGGATGTTAGCTCGTCATCTGCTGCAGTGGCAGAGCAGCCTTCTCCGTGCCGCGATGGGAAACATAGAAGCAGTGGAAAATACGTGAAAATATTAACAATATTAAGTGCGCTAATTTCACAGTGGTTTAGTAGTAAAACGCCGCTATTAAATTCAGCGTTAGATAAGCTATGGCGGTAGCTGTTTTAATAAAGTCAAAGTTTCGGTTTTAGGGATGTTTTGCCGAGTCTGTCGCAGCCACCTCCAGCGGGCAATGCAGGGATCCTCGACCAGAGCTTTTATTGAAGCTCCTTGCACTACTTATAGGCAAGATGTGCTAAACGCTCATGTTGGGTCTCTCCACCATCGCACCAAGTGTGAACTGTGAAAGATACTTCTCGGCCATGAACAAGGTAATACACTGTGATTATTTTGTTTTCACTTCTCTGCTAGCAGTTTATGTAGGTATACATTTTCTTAATGTCAGATATGTGATTATTTTTCAATAGATCAAGACAGACCTCAGAAACAGGATGCAAGGGAAAAGCCTTGCTGCCTGCCTGAGGATCAAAATAAAGTCTTCTTTGAGAGACCCAGAAGGATGACATGTAGTGATCCAACATGCAATCTGTGCCACAAAAAGTAGGAGAGGCCAATTGATACATACCTCTTAATATCAGTGAGCCTCTGTTCTGGGAGTTCCCTGGTTTTCCCCCTTGGCTTTAGAGTGATCAGTCTGAATCTCTTGGTCAATTTTTGAGTTCCATTATTTTGTGCTAGCACTATTTTTTTCATGTACTGTTATTTATCTTACCATGTGACCAGCATTACAAGGCTTGTATTAAGATTCACGTGCCATCAGGATTTTACTTTAAGTTATTAAGTGCAAACATTTATTTATTTTAATTGTATTTTTTGTATTAAAACATTGGTGTTGAACAGTACTTCAAGAGTGGTGCTTTTGTGAGACTATAGTTGGTGCTTAAATATTGTCAATAAATGTCTTATAATAACAAATGATTACATTGATTATTACAGTCATTTTTTCAAATTTCCAGTCAACTTTTAACATTGATTTAATGCAAGGCAGTATGGAACCACTCTAAATTCTACTACGTCATGAATCTGTCACTGCCATCAGTCAGTTGCTGGCCTGTGTCAGGCCCCTGTCACAAAAAAAAACATGCTTTACCGCCGGTGGGCCGCCCTTCCAACCTACCACCAGGCTCAGCAAGTTTTCTGGGGGAAACCCTGGTACCAATAGTCATCACTAAAATATTGAGGTATTCGGTATCGGTACGATATTGGCCAAAATCACTGGATCAGATATTTGAGAGGGGAGAATGTATAATCCGATCTAATCTATTTGCCTAAACTCTCCCATAAATGCTTAAACTATGCACGACATGCAGTAAAGAGAGCAGCATGTGTCATGTGACTAGGTGGAGTGAGACTCTCATCAAGTCAACTGTGCGGAATCACTTTAAGCTAACGGAAGAAAAAAGCAAACCAGCTGAGTGCAATTTATGCAATGCAATTGTTTTGAGGGGTGGCGGCACCATTTGAATCTTCAACACCACGCACTTGATAAAACACTTGCAGAAACACTGTAGGAAGGAGTATGTTGAATCTTTTACAGGTGACGAGTGCCAATGAGAAAAGTGCACCACAACAACCAATGCCGTTTTTCCACTAGCACGTTTGGGCACACCGAGTTGCTTTTCCATCACCGGTTTTACTGTGCCGAGTTGAGACGAGTTGGTGATGGACCTGCTCCAGAGTAGAGCAGGCGTGCCCGCCCCCCCTCCAAGTGGGCCGCAGTGACATCTCGCTACTGCAGCCAACCCGTAACGAGCACCTGTCTCCCCCTAAAATGGATACTGAACTCATGTCCGTGCAGGAAACATGAGAGAAAGATGTTTCTAAAAGTCAGTGTCTTCAGCTCTCAGTACTTTTGTAGCTTCTAACTGAATCTCTTTAGTTTCTGTGGTCCTGTTTGTTCTTTAAACATCTGCTGTGTTTGACTGTTTCGTCGTGTTCACTTTCAGCTGGTTCAGGAGTCATGTTTAATTAATGCTGGTGAAAACAACGTTTCCTGTAATGCTGCTTCATAATAAAAGCTTTTAAATTACTTAATAATGGGGGTCTTTTATTGTGAAGAAGTTACAGGAAATGAAACGTGTTTGTAACTCAATTAGCTGAGCCACTTTGTTAGCGGTGATTCTTCTATAGTACTGCGGGGGAAAATGCTAAACACTCTGTGTGTTAAGAAGTCAAAATAACAAGAAGCAGCACTCCTGCAAAACTGATTGATGATTATGTCTGTATTTCTTCCTTTAGACAAGTAGTATATTTGTTCTGCAGTTTAAGCATGTTTTTAAACGGCTAGGTTTAGCAAAGTGCTACCATACAGACATTATCTATAGCTTTGTCATTTAGGAGAGGGGGAAAGGCTGTATCGGACTGATATCGTATCGACAGATACTCAGTGATGTCTTATCGGTATTGGACATGATAAAGTGGTATCAACCATCCCTAATCTAAATGGTTAAATGACTAAAACAAACAAAAAAACAGACCAGGCGATGATGACGACTGTTTGAAAATGAAAAAAAAACAAATCAGTCTTTCTAACACATTCGCTGTTAGTGTTAAGAAGACACAAATATCTATATATGTATATATATATATCCAATATATGTGTTTTCATATGATATATTATGATTACCCCACAGAAACTAGGTCCCAGATCCAGGTTTCAGGGAAGAATGTCCTGACGGTCTCCTTCTTCTCCTCCTCTTTACCTTTCACACCACCTGAGCTCTGAGGCATCATGTTGAAGGCCATGGGAACCGGAGAGTCTAAGACATCTAAAAACACATGGATTGAAAAGAAAAAAAAAAAAAATCAATTCACAACTAAACTTACCCAACAGAAACCAGCTCCCAGATCCAGGTCTCAGGGAAGTATGTTCTAATAGTCTCCTTGGTCATTCCAGCTGGATCTTTATCGATCTTCGCGGCCATTCCAACATCATCGTCAGCAACAGCGTCATACATCCTTTCCACATCTAGAAACTACCTTTTTATAATCTAGTTCTACTAGATTATAAAAAGGTAGTTTCTGACAGTAAAATCAAAGCACACATCAGTGACAAATCATCAAACATACCAGCATCATAGTAAAATAAGTCATATCCCCTTTCATGGCAGTTATAAGGTTTTTTCACATCGGAGTTGGTCAGAATTTTGATTCCAATATCCTAGAAGGGCGAGACACAGAGAGAGAGAGAGAGAGAGAGAGAGAGAGAGAGAGAGAGAGAGAGAGAGAGAGAGGGAGAGAGAGAGAGAGAGAGAGGGAGATAATAAAACCAATTAAGATATTGTGAAGTCACATAATGTAAAGACTTGGTCACAGAATGAAAGGGAAGATAACTACACATCACAGGCCCAATCCCATTTCCAGTCTTCACTCTTACCCTTCATTTTAGAGTGAACCCAGGTGCCCCTCAGAACAGAGTTACAAGGACTGAATGGGACACCCCTTCAACACCCTCATACATCTTCAATAGATGTTAATGTTGTTGATGACATTTATGTAAACTGACCGCACATTCCCGATAATCATGCTGTGCTCCTGCACTGTTATCAGAGGAGCGGTACCAACTGCAGCAACTTTACTGCTGGACTTTAGTTACATTACAGATGTCATTTGCAATCAATGGGAATGCAATATTGAAATACATCAAAATGTGGGACTGTCATGAACAAATCTGCAAACACAATGGAAATTTAGCTAGCTAGCTAGTTAGCTAAAGTTGCATCAGCAAACTAGTAGCGATTGTGTAATGCTTGTTATAACGAAAAGGACCATCATATTGTATATTTAAAAGGACAGAGCGTCCTTATAACCTTCAGTTTGAAGTGAGCCTCTAAACACCTCTGTTAGGAGGGCCATGTAGCCCCAACACTCCGTTACCCCAACAGGGCTTTGGTAACCCTACCCCTCTACCCCAACAGGGCTGTGGTAACCCTACCCCATTACCCCAACAAGGCTTTGGTAACCCTACCCCTCTACCCCAACAGGGCTGTGGTAACCCTACCCCATTACCCCAACAAGGCTTTGGTAACCCTACCCCTCTACCCCAACAAGGCTTTGGTAACCCTACCCCTCTACCCCAACAGGGCTTTGGTAACCCTACCCCTCTACCCCAACAGGGCTTTGGTAACCCTACCCCTCTACCCCAACAAGGCTTTGGTAACCCTACCCCTCTACCCCAACAGGGCTTTGGTAACCCTACCCCTCTACCCCAACAGGTCTGTGTTAACCCTACCCCTCTACCCCAACAAGGCTTTGGTAACCCTACCCCTCTACCCCAACAGGGCTTTGGTAACCCTACCCCTCTACCCCAACAGGTCTGTGTTAACCCTACCCCTCTACCCCAACAGGGCTTTGGTAACCCTACCCCTCTACCCCAACAGGTCTGTGTTAACCCTACCCCTCTACCCCAACAGGGCTTTGGTAACCCTACCCCTCTACCCCAACAGGTCTGTGTTAACCCTACCCCTCTACCCCAACAGGGCTTTGGTAACCCTACCCCTTGACATTCAAAACAGAGTGGTAGGGGCAAGGGGTGTATTGGGTACTGATCCTTACAAAGATAAATCCCCTCCAGCCTACTCTTTAATAGTCAATTAAAATGAGCAATTCTATACTTTAAAGATGCTGTAGACATCATTCTTCTGATTGGGTGGTCCAAAGTAGATTGAGCGCTTTGTTCGATCAGATGCCTCCACGCCGAGCTCAATCTCCGGTTCTGGTTCTGGTTCAGGCTCTGGTTCAGGTTCTGGCATTGGCAAAGGGAAGCATGGATATGGCTCAAAGTCTTCCACGTCATAGTTGTATCCTGACAGCTTCTGCAAAGGCAGCTGGCTGTACACCTGCACAAAAAAATACATGTACATGGGCCTGGGTAAGTCAGGCAAGGTCCACAACTTCATGTTCTTACTACTATTTTATTCATCCACAAAATGCAGTTTGTATTGGCACAGTTGTTGGCATTATTTCCACTCATCTCTAAAAGAAAGACATTGTGTTTGTTACAATAAGAACACCAGATGTTAACATGGGTCAAAATAAGCCCTGAGGGTTGGTGTCGTACATAGTCCACCGTGAGTTCCTGCTCTGACTGCAGCAGGAGGACGCTCTGGTCGATGGCTCTGACAGAGCACATGGAGCCTGGGTGTGCCTGCAGACTGAGCGTCGTCTTCTCTGCTGGAAGCTGCTGGAGGGACGAAAACTTCAGAGACACCTGCACAGGAAACACCAAAGTGGAGACTCATTAGTTTGAGAACTGGTTAAAAGAGGCTCAGTCACAAGTACTAGACTTAAAATAACCTTAAATGCATGTGTGTTCATACTTTATTGTATATGAAAACAACTTGGACTCATTTATTGTAGATTTATGTTGTATGTATAAAAAGTCCTGATGGGTGGTACCTTGTTATTGAGGCAGAGTTGAATGGGGTAGTCCTGGCTGTCGGCCACAGTCTCTCCACTGGGCATCACAGTATAAACTACCACCTGGGCAAATGGTGCCAGGTTTGTAACCTGACGGAGTGGGATGGAAAACTCTCCCCTGTTGACTGAGCAGAAACACAGAAAGCCATGGAAATGTGACATTTGGCCGTCAGTACACCATCAAAATATTTGTTTCTCATTCTGCTGATACCAACTGAGATACCTGTATAATATTTAAACAGAAGTATTTACTGCACATGGGAAAATAATAATCTGCATGGTTATGCTGAAGCTAACCTGAACATTAGCTTCAGGCTAAACCTGGCTGACCTTGGAAATTAGCTACTTTAAGAGGTGCACTATGTAGTTTAGGGGAAGAAATTTTAACCAGAAAAAAAACATTTTCATTGATTGATTTTCAAGACTTAATAAACTGAATAAACAAACCGTTTCATATGTTTTCTATTTGCTGGACTCTTCTCAGTAGCCACCTTTCTAGCTTCAGACACTGTTCTGCACCTTAGTTCCCTCAGAGGATGGCTTGTTCAGTTAGGGAAATATATTCATCAAATAGTTTTCATTATTACCTAATTAATATGGTAAATATGACCCTCCTGAGTGTGAAATTCTTTCCCAAATGATATAGTGCACCTTTAAGCTGACTTGTTGGGTCTTTTATCTGATGGCCGGTGTGAAGACAAACAGGAAATGCAGGGAAGGAAAGGTCCCAAACCAGGCATGTAAGGTTATGTGGTCCATGCCTGAACCATTACGCTACTGACACTGCCCCACTGATTAGCTACATGTGGTTGGCCTTCAGCGGTTCACACCATGAAGCTACAGGAAAAGTTGGGCATATTCTGTGTTTGTTAACAAATGCCAAGATAGCCAGCAAGTCCGATAATCACTCTCTTTCTTGCTTTACTTCCGTTTGATGCTGAGCAGTTTGCACACAGTGGATTTTTCTGTCCTTTTTCACTGTTAAAAGCTGCTGCTGCTGCTGGAACAACACTGATGAGAGCGAACCAAAACAATGATAGATTCTGAAATGCTGACAGCAAAAGGCAACTGGCAGCCTAGTAGTAGTGATGTGATCTAGTCTTTCCACATGGAAAAAAATGGCCACAAATATATAATGTACATTACCAGGCTCAGTAATTTTACTAAAACAGCAAGCGCTGTTCTCTTTAGCAAATATCAGTCAAACAAGAGTAAAACATGACTTGGTTCGGGAATATTGTCACTGGTAGTGTATGTGGGAGTAACAACATAAACAACATCGCCGTGTACATATCACATGTGTAGCTTATTGATGTGATTTTAAGTTTTTGAATATGTTGGGGGTCTATGGAAGAGAGAAATTATACACTTTGTCTACACAAAAAAAACTTCTTAACATGATCAATTTATTAGTGCTGACTGTGGTATTTTCTTTGCATTTGCTGACAAAATACATACTATCATCAAACTCAACATTTAAGACAGCCATCTTAGTTAAAGTAACATTGGTTTTTACCTGTTCCTCCTTTAACAGCTGCTGAGACCCGACCATGCTGCACAATTCCACCTCTGGACATCACCTACATAGAAACAAACAGGCAGAGAAATCCAATGTGTCCTTCACACAGTAGGGTGGAATCAAGAGTTATGAACCATCTAATATCGCCGAGTTGGTGCTATTGCTGGAACATCATAATTAATGTTACCCAGCAACCATCAATCCAACTGAGTTATTCTTTCTAACACGTGGTTAACTTTACCCATTCAGCCACAACGGCTTCCTCCAAATGAGCACTAAGTTGTGAAAAGCTAAACCAAGTAGACGGTGTAGCTCATAAGAAATCACATGAATCTTACCAGGTAAAAGAAGTCAACTTCTACTTCTGGTCCCTTCTTTAGCTCCTCCCCCTGGATGATGTACTGAGCACGCACAGTGGCATCTTTGTCACAGGAGATCTTCTTGTTGACCTGCATGAGCTTCAAAAAGCTGCTGCTCTTGGAGTAAAATGCTGCGGCGTGGTGGTAGGCCGACCTGTACTCTGGTCTGCGCACATTGGGCACATATGGCTCGTTCTCCTCCGTCTTTCTAGACCTCGCCTATTGACATGACAGCCACAGGTCAAAGGTCAGATTTCCACTCAACAACCTTCACTTATCAGCCTCTTGCTCTTAACTATGAACAAATATTAAACAAATCAAAAACAAAATGGATGAATCCAATAAGAATTTAGGTCTGTGTTGTTCTCCTCCAACATGATCGATATGATGGAAAGTTTCTTTAATTAGATATTGACTGTATAACTGACAATTACTGAACCAGTTACTAACAGGAAGCCATCAACTAAACTGATCCTTCTGGAAAAAAAAGCTCTGACAAGCTGTGACCTACCTTTAGAGTCACAGTGTCTGTCCAGAGGGTGGTGTCCAAAGAAAATGAAGCCATGCCTTTGGTGTCTGTAGTAAGTGTTAAATTTTGTGACTCTGTGGCAAACAGGTATACTGCCTCATTGGAGACAGGTTTGTTGTCCGGGCCGACCACTTTTACCTACAAACAAATCAGAAAGTTTAGGGTTAAAGCTAGGGTTGGTAAATTACACTGAAAGCTGTTTTGTCATATTTGTAGAAAATCTCTTCACATCCTGACAGAAAGCAAAAAATTGAATTCTGCCTACTGCCTACCTGGGTGCACCCACAGTACACAGTACCGAGCCTGTTGTTCAGCAGCTGACTCAGAAGCACAAAGCACACAGGCCCCGAGCCAAAGAACAGAGCTCCTTCAGCAGCTAATGGCACACATGTACAGCAGTGTGGAGTAACTGTCGCACCGGGTCGCCTTCATGGACTTAGGTTCATTCGTAATGGCTATTTTGCTTGTGTTTGTATGATTGTGGCATTTAACGGAGCTGTTTATTTAGCAAACTAGCTGCTAACACACCTCCCAGCTGACCAGCCAGGCTACAGGGCAGTCTGTCTGTGCAGTCAGGCAGTGTGTGATCATGTGTTTCAGAGGAGTGGCTCTGGAGGGAGGCCTGAAGGGAGGTGGTGGGAATTTTTCACTTGAATACTTTCAGAAATGTAGCTTGCTTTTGCTGTTTCCTACAATCTTACCAACCCTAGCTTTACAGGATTTATTTCCTCTGGGAGCATGAATGTGTTCAATAATAATTGAATAATTAATTTAAAAGGGCTCATCCTCTGGTGAGCAAGAATGTGATCTTTATCTTAGCTGCCCCTTACATATTAATATTTTATGTGCATTTTACATGTCCATGACAATTGTGGCTGAGGCTCCTGTGTGAATATGATGGATAAAACAGATGTATCAGCAACAAAACTGAAATAGTTAAAACAAATGTCCATAACATAGTATTGCTCGATAGAGACCCCTGTAAGAATGTTTAAACCAACACTTTAATGTAGTTATCTTCAGTGTGAGCGTGGTTGGCTGTAAACTTGCACATGGACAGGAAACACCTACACGTTACTGTATATTATAAGTCGTATGTACAGTGAAGTTTGCAGACACATTCCAGACATGCGCACTAGAAAACGTGATGACAACATCCCGACAGCAAGGAGAAGAGCTTTTTTTTTTTTTTTGGCCGTATGTGGCGGAACAACATAAAAAGTATGTATGTGTGATGTTCTGAGTGCGTGCAGTCCGCACAGTCACACATTTTGGGCTGCATGCAATCACAGAAACCAGGCTAGCAGCTTGTAGCTGTACTCGTAGCATGCTAACATGCTAACTAGGGCTGGGTATTAAACGGGCCCAGAGGCTTAATTGTTTAAGACTGTAGTATCGATACGGTTGTGCTGACACTACTGGAGGCTTTAAGACATTTGTCTGTGATGCGTTTTCACTATTCCTAATCAACACAAGAGATGTGACTGTGACGATGTGCGAGTGGCGGCAGATCTCTCCGCCGGTCTCTCAGACACACAGATCCTGATCTCAGTGACAGTTCTGGAGAGAAATGAACGCTCTGAAAATCGGTTACACTTCACTAAAGTCGATGTGGACGATGCTCAAATTGCTACAAGTGCAACAAGTCTTTTGTATATAAGGCCAGACGTGCATATCTTTCCAAACATCTAGTGAAAGGAACACACATGATGAAAAATGCACACACTCACACACATGACATTTCAGCAGTGTAAGTTAGTTGCTAAGTTCGTAAGTTAAGTTATGTCATTTGTCGTAACTAATCCTAGTCGTAGGAACTAATCAGGAGAACATACTTGTAGATTTGGGTCATTCATTTATTCAGAAATGACAGATTATTAACAGTGAAAAAGATTTTAATCTCAATGAGACTTTTAACTTGTTAGATTAAGGTATATAAAGGAGATATATATATATATATATAAAATAAAGCAATGTTAATTTTGTTTTTAATTTGTTTCATTTTTTTCTTTGAGAAATAACAAACCTGAACAAACTTAAGAACCAGTAAGAGTTAATGATCGTTAAGAGTGCTATTAAAATCTTAATGATACCCATCCCTAATGCCCACAATGACTATGGTGACATGCTGATGTTAAGCAGGTGTTATGTGTACCATGATCACAGTGTCTTTGTTTAGCACTCATTAGTAAATGTCACTACACTAAGTATAGCCAGGGCCGATGGAAACATCATTAGTTAGATGGATCGCTAATGTTATAAAAAGCATCCTGAGAGGAACATGAGTGTCTGTGTAACATTTCTAGTCAGTTCATTCAATTTCTGCTGATACACTTCATTTGTAGAACAGAAATTTCAGTCTGGAGTGATGGACTGACTAACAGACAGACAGACACCGAGTCCCGCAGTTTGCTTGGTTACCTCACAGTGGGGCTGTTATTGTGTTGTGGAACCCAGACAATATTTGTTGAGCTACTTCAGCCTGGACTGGCTTGGGAACCAGATGAATCTGTATGCTCAAGTTTCATTTGGATTGGTAGGTACATCTCTACATTCATCTACATACATGTTCTGCTGTCACATTAGCTACCTAAGCGCTTCTTCACCCAACTGAGTGGTTCCAGACTTATCTGCATTTGCAAATTGATCCCGTGATGCCAGGCTGATCCTGGACCAAATGGTGGACCAATCAGCCGACTGATACTGTAATGTCAAGGGCCACACCACTAGCATGGATAAAAAGCATGTATCTTTGTGCTGTGCTGACAGCAGGCTATAGCTCCCAATGGTCATTAATGAGACGGATTACCTTTCCCTCGAATGGGATGCCAGGCTTGTACGCTGCAGGTACATCCTCAAAGGTGACAGCTCTGATCTGACTGCTGAAGCTGGTCCGCCCACTGCCTTTAAGAATGACCCCTAGATGGTAGTAAACATACAGATCAATGCTCATCAGGAACTAGTGCCGATTACTTCATGAACAGTAGTCCAGCATTCAGTCAACGTACCTGTGCCATATTCCTCCATTTCAGCACTCACGTCAAAACTGTCATCGTACATGCTCTTGTTGAGGGAAAACTCTGTCAAGTTCACAGTTTGTGAAGCACAACCACTTTTATCCGTCTAGAAGATGATAACGAGAGTCCAAATGAGAGTCCAAACAAACAAACAAAATATTCATAATTAGTGCAAGAACTGTGATGACAACAAGTCATATTTTGTATGTGGAACACTCACCGTCATTTCATACGTCTTGCAGAGGTCATTTTCTTGGATACTTGTATACCAGTAAAACCGGACGGCGTTTCTACAAAACACAGCCTGCACCGAACCAACAACTGGTTTCCCATAGGTGTATCTGCAGGGTACAGAGATGCTTTTAGTTAGAGGTCGACCCAATTTCAGATTGTTAAGTGGAGATTAAGCTTTTCGGGTACTGACTGAGAAAGCAACCAACAGCACAATATCCATCATAGCACAGGAGTCAAATGATCCAGGACAATGCATTGTAGCAAGATATCAACATTACACCAATCAGTCACAACATTAAAAGGACTGACAGGTAAAGGGAGTAAGTGAGGCGGCTACAGCCCAGGAGGTAGATCGGGTCATCTAGTAATCGGAAGGTCACATGGTTCGAATCCCCGGCTCCCCCAGCTGCATGTCGAAGTGTCCTTGAGCAATATACTGAACCCCAAATTGCTCCTGATGAGCGGTTGGCCCCTTGCATGGCAGCCTCTGCCATCAGTGTGTGAATGTGATAAGTGTTGCAAAGCGCTTTTTGCGATCAGTAGACTGGAAAAGTCCATCTACCATTCATTTGTATGTTACTAAAAAATACAGAGTGTCAAAGTCAGACAGTCTTCACATTTGTCTGATTTTGTTTGCACCTGAACAAAAAGCAACATCTACTGGGAATTAATATCCTTGTTAGCAAGCTGGTGAAGCCAGTTAGCATAGCTTGCTACTGCATCTTTTCAGTTGAAATGCAAATTTAAAAGCACAATGCTTTTCCC
Source organism: Pagrus major (assembly GCF_040436345.1). Classification (NCBI taxonomy): domain Eukaryota; kingdom Metazoa; phylum Chordata; class Actinopteri; order Spariformes; family Sparidae; genus Pagrus; species Pagrus major. The sequence continues at coordinate 32,425,562 of NC_133216.1, forward strand.
AAATGTCGGAAGGGAACAGATACCACTAACTGCTGATAGTTAAAGCCAAGTGGGCTTGTTGAAAAATGACACATAGAAAAAATGAATCGTATCAACAATCGTGTAATATGCAGTTTGACATTCTCAGACATTAGGACACAACAGAAGTTGACAACGTGTCTCCTAGAGGTGCTCGTCCTCAGATGGTTTTCACCTCTTCAGAAAATAGAAAAACTTAGTTTATATTCCCTTTTTTTAAACATTGGTGCAGTTTAGGACAGACCTATTGTGCTATTGTTAAACTCCGTCATGTTTATGTGGGACACTCACTTTCCACAGATCCTTAACGTTGCCTCTTGGTCCAGGATGGAAATCACACTGGGTAGGTGAACTTTCACTTCATACTTTGGCAAAACTAAAGCAAAAGAAACACAATCAAAAATATTACAGCTGGAAGTTTAAATACATCAAACACATTTTATTTTGTTAACTGTGAGACGATTATTTTTGGAGAATGTAACTGCAGCAGACCATATTCCTTGATGTCAAAGCTGTGGGTTATTTGCTCTCCTTTGTCCGTTGAGGCGGTGATCATGTAGCTTCCTTGTACCGCCTCAGGAATCATTGGGTGGGAAAGATCAAGGATGCCACTGACAATGGCCTTATCCAACCACTGGGCGATTCGATTTGAATTGGGATCCTACATCAAGACAGTTGTTGGCAAAAATGATTATCACATGTTCAAAACCGCCTGGTTGCTAATTTATTCATTCCTCCCTCTGAACTGGTGCTTCTCCTAGCGATGCTCATGAGCAGGTGTGGGCGGAGGTGACCACTTACTACAGATGTTACTGAAACCCCGCCCACTTTAGAGTGATCCAATTAAAGCACCAGAACCATTTGATCACACCTCTCTTGCAATGATATACCCACCTATTCTGTTTACGTACTTCAGTTCAGTACTGTGATTTCAGTGTAGTTTTAAGTAGTGTAATAACAGTCAGGGGTTGGCAGGAGGGGTGCCATGCAGGGTCTCAAATAGAGGTGTAACAATGTATCTGGATCTTTATCGAGTCAATGTAATGGACTGTACTTATTTAGTGCCTTTCTAGTCTTAGCGCTTTACAACATTCACACATGGCTTTCAGAGTAAGATGGGTCAACAGACACACAGGACATCTCACTCAGCAGACCGCTAACTTCTAGACGTTGCTCTTGCCACGGCAATATGAGCTGCGCTGGTTTCAAAAATGTTAGTCTGAAAAAACGTGCATGCAGGCTGATATTCAACTGTGATGTTCTTTTGGGAGATGCAGGGATTTAAACCATTTGTTAAAGGGTGCAATATGTAAGAATAGGCCACCTGTCAAGTGCATACTGAAAAATGATAGGGGGCACTGGAGTAATGGCTACCTGCTGCTAACTGAGCTAACCAGCTAATAATGCGTTACTCGGTCGATATGCTGCCCCTTGCTTGTTTTCAGTATGATTTTTGACAGGTGACCAATTCCGCTACCAACTGTTGCTGCCGTTAGCCATTTAGCTCCGTTAGCAGTGAAGCTAGCAGTCCAGACTTTGAGCCTTGGACCGGGACAGGCCAGGGCAGGGCTGGTTAGCATGTTAACTTGATATCTCTCCAACATAAAACATATTTCTTCATTTCTTTACAGTCTGTTGGTAATTTTAGTTTTTAATGTTTGGAGCTTAAATTCTTACATATTGCACCTTTGAGCTATGGAAATTCAGCTAGCTGATAAGCTAATATATGCTATATAAAATGGCATTGGTTTAAGCTAATAATGATGACAGGTAAAAAACAATTGTTTAAGTTATTATTGATCAAAATTTGATACTTTTTAAATGTTCTTGTTGATGAGCCATGTTTTATGTGTGTTAGACTTTACTGCACTGAACCCCTTACAATTATTTAGGTGTTGTTTTTTAACTTTTATAGCGGTGGCAGCATTTTCTGTGACCGATTATGAAATGATACATCTGCCCATTTAACAGATTGTTCACAGGCCCTTGAATGGAATCAAATTAAAATCATTTCATGGCAGACTTTGAAAGCAGCAAATATTGCACTGTTGTCCAATGAATGGCTTGTGATTTACACTGAGTCTGAAAAGCACCTGAGGCTGTGTCACACACAATGACTTCAGTGAATCTTACCTGGAGCTCCACCACTTTGTACTGAAAAAGAAAAAAACAATCATGTGAAATCAGCTGCACACAGAATTTGCACAATACACAAAATATGCAATTAGATCACATCAAAGTTTCCCCTTAATGTGTCAACTCCCTTCTTTTTCTCAAGTACCCAAAAGTGATTTTGAGTTACAACTAGTTCACAGAAGAAAAATCATTATGTTAGAATTGTTTCCATAGCTTAATATCATTTTCTAAATAAACAGGAGAACTGGGTCATTAGGAATATTCACCATGGCTGAGCTGACAAAGAAAAGTGCAAGAAACTCAAACTTCCATCAAAAAGGGTTAGAGTTAGAGACACTTCTGATTCACATTCAGTGTTTTGACTTTTTGACTTTTATCTTGAATGAAGTGTTGGGAGCAGCTGACACAGTGTAGGATACTGTCACACAGTGTGAGAAAATAATATACATGGATTTTATGACCTACAGCTTTACTGTTTCCTATGGGACCATCATCTTCAGAGCTGAAAGGACTTACTACTCTTCAGCAATCTACCCTCATCATACCATACATCTGAATGAATTTCACCTTCACTGCACGCATTGATGTTTTCAGCCTCTCAACACAAACGCAAAAGGCCTTGAGCTCGTATTGATTCAGATGTTTGGGTCAAATGCAGTGTGTGCCAAATGAACTCTGACAGCATGTTTATCACACTACTCCACACAGCGCTTTACACCCACGCTGTCTTCAAAATCAACAAACAGCCCTCCCTTCACCTCCCACTCTCCTGAACCAAAATAGACCTCGCTCGGCAGATTCACCGACTGCTTGGTAGAAATCACACCAGACTACAAACTTCACTGACTGGAATTTCAACACACATCGTACATTATCAAACTTTGCAGAGGCGAGAATGAATAAATAAAACTTACCACTCGAGCTACAGGGATGAAGTTGGCATCCATGGAGACAATTCGGAACTGGACTGGAAGAGAAGAAGGAAATAAAATCAATCATCAGTCAAACATCAATCAGTTCTCTTAATATAACACACAACATATATACACACACATATATATATATATATATATACACATATATATATATATATATATATATATATACACATACATATATGTATATTTATATTTATTCATTTATTTAAAGGGCTTATGAGAAAACACTTAAAAAAACAATGCTCCTTCTTGCCTGGCTAACACCAGTAGAAATCCCCAAGCACAAGACAAACAACTCTGAGGACATCCCATTGTCTCAGACGTGACGGGATGACACATTAGCCCTTTTCACACAGAGACACCGCATTATCTCCACCTCGAAGGCTCGCCATATCTCCTCCTTTGTTTGTTCACACTGAACCTAGCAGCTCCGGCATAAAGCCTCACCAGTGTGTCATTTCATACAGCACGGCAGCGCTGCGGATCCTAACCCTAACCCTAACCCACGCTGACGGTACACATCATGACGAGGACGTCTGTGTGTTTTTTTCAACGTGTTTCCCCCGGTGACCACCTGTTAATCTAAACATGTACCTGCTGACTGTTTATAATCATATGGATGCTGTTATAATGTGTTGTGATTGAGATCCTGACCCACCAAACATCCTGGAAAGTGACAAAGTTACGGTATTTTTTTCCTCATATAAGTTGCCAAACTAACTACCAGTTACCACGTTACTGTTGTTTGGTCCTGTAATGTTGCTTTGTGGGTCATTTCTCTTTTATTTGATGAGTGAAGGATCTGTTTAGCTGTCAGACTGTGAACACCATCAGACCAACACGCCCCTGATACGCCTCACACAGACGCCATCTCGTCTCTGCTGCAGCTCTGATACTACCTCCGAAGGCTGATCAGATGCAGAACGAAACTGTCCCCCACTCCCCCCTCTCCACATCTGTAACTTTCACACGGACGACGATGTGGAGAATCGGCACGATTCCTGCACTCAAAGGGCAGTGTGAATGGGGCGATTGCAACTGTTGCT
>NC_133216.1:32429799-32467946 GCF_040436345.1 Pagrus major
GCTGATGAGCGAGGTTTGAGCCTCTTTGAAGAGACCTCAGCTAGCATCAATCCTGCCAACAGGACCAAAGAGCATAGCTTGGTTCTCATCTCCCTGGGTACAGTGACCGCTAAAGTTTATTCATCTGTGTTTTAAATCATCCTTTTCCTCTTGATCTCACTTGAAGTGGCTTAACAGTGTTGAGGTTTCTGCCCTTACGACAGAGTGGCACAGCTCCAGGAGACAAGGGCTTAATTCTGCTCTCCATATGGAGGCCAACCAGGTTTTGGACCGGCGGTAAAGGAGTGGGTTGGCAAATGATACCAAGTTACGAAAAAACGTAACCCAATATCAATGAATTATGAAAAATAAATGTACTAAAAGAAAATAGGGGGAGGGGAAGGAGATGTCACTAAACAAATGGCAAATCTCCTTTTCCCCTCTCCCTCCAAGAGATTTCCCTCTGTACAATTGCCCTTTAGTAGGGGGTGGAATCCATTTTCTTTGCAACTTTAATTCACTGAAGACTACTCACATGCCATTTCCACTTTTAATTTAACAAATGAGGACTCTTGACTGAGCTAATAGCTTTTCCTCAAGGGCATAATTCAATCTGCGACATCAACCATCAAAGTCCCTTTGCATTACTATGTCCAGGGCTAATGTGAGGCGCCTCCGGGGGGGGGGTGGAAGTCCAGTGGCAGCTTCCATTTATTTTCAGGGCCCTCGCAGTAAACAAATATGATAGAGCTCACTTGAGCTGGCAATCCAGTGACAAAGAGCTGTATGGTTGTCTTTTGGCTGCCGATTGTGGGCCATATGGTTAATTCAAATCAGAAAAAAGGAGCCAGTATTCGGACTGCGACCAGGAAGGGAAAGGAAGACAGAGAGAGGCAGAGAGAGAGAGGGCAGTCATGTAGAGGACACATCCTTCAGCGTCACATTTATTATTTTACAACAGCCCTTGGAAAAGAGGCAGCCTTGGGGCTATGTCGAACACACAGAGCTAATGACAACCACTGGGGAAACTCAGTGAAAAGAAGAAGAGAAGGGCATCAAATGTTCAAGGGGAAACTAGAGTTTGTTTGTTTTTTAAATACCTTTCCTATTCCCTATACTTCACCTTTTGTGCCATACAAGGCTTGTAAGTTCATTAAATAGTCTGTGGAGTGAGATTATGTATATAACACAAATCTCAACAAAAAATCAGTTGTTTAAAATACATACACTGTAAAAAGTAAATATAGATTTTAGTGCAATCAACTTATCTTTTCTAATCAATGTAAATACTAGGGGTGTACGCAGAAGTCACTGTTGGTTGCGGACCTTGTTATAGAGGTCGAGGTTCAGTACAAGTTCGGTACAATGGTAAAATTGCATTTAAAAGATACTAAAGACACAAAAGCAAAAGTTAGCAAATGAATAGTTAGTGAAAGAAATTGTCATTAAAAGACAATAACAAAAGCAAGCAAATTAGTAATTATAGATTAAAAAGAGGTTATTTATCTAACTTATTGGAAAGCCACAATAAACAGTAATGTTTAAAGCCCTGATTTAAATGAGGTGACATTTTTAGCAGACCTCAGGTATTCAGGAAACTTGTTCCACAGGTGGAGAGCATATAAACTTAAAGCTGCGCCACCTTGCTTGGTGATGCATTAAGCAGTAAACACTGAACATTAAACTCTTACATAGGTTAGATTTTTCACATCTAGAGGCAGCTGAAAAAACAGCTGGAAGAAGTAAAGAGAAGGGAGGGGATTGCTACTGCAGAACGGACAGGAAGTTAGCTAAAACGACAATGCTTTCAGCAGCTTTAATACATTTTAAGATAAGTTATGGTATTTTTTTTCACAATAATGAAAAAAGTGCTAACTATGATAAAGGTAAGCATTAGTTCAATCTTCAGCCCATTACACTTTTACCTCTTTAATAAATTCACTCAGTTCATTCAGTTTCATGTACTGTCAGTGAACTAGTGCTGGAACAAAGTAGCTCCACTAGGAGCAGTGTTGACTGTCCCGTTTGACTCCTGAAAGTGGGCAAAGAAAATCAAATTTATTTATAATTATTGTCAGTGTAACTGAAAAGTTGACGATTCAACGTAATATCTACAGATACAGAAAACAGAGAAAACACTGCTCCTGTACTGCCTGAAATGCCTGGTTTGAAGTTGAGCCTTTACCTCTGTAACTTATGTGTGTCACTATGTAACAGACGTTACATAAATATATATTTTCATATATTTATTATAAATATTTACACACCACTCTAGTCTGTTAGCAGACATACAGTTGCTACTGCTGTAGTGGCGTTATTTTAGATCACACTACCTTGCTCGGCATGACCTGCCCTACTCTGCCTCTGATTGGCTAACATCCTGCCTGTTAAGTAATGCGCATGTGCAACTCTCACCAAAGATTGAACAGAGGTGAGCTGTCTCTCTCTGTAGCTAAAACGGAAAGTTCAAGAAACAGTGTGAAAAGGAATGCTGCAGCAATGCACCATATTAAAAAAATGTGTTTTTTGAAAATTAAAGCATGTGCACATATTCTACTAGGACCCCCAAATACAAGTATTAACCTAAAAAATTTGGCATAATATGACCTATTTAAGTAAACTCAAATACTTAAGGCAGCAATTGAACTTAGACTTTTAAGTTGAAACAGCCAAAAATCATTCGTACAGTGTAGAAAAATGGAAATTTGAGCCAGCATGATACCATTTTTGGTATCCTGTAACAGGAAATAAAAGCTATAAATAAGATAACATTTCTACCTGAACTCTGCGTACTAGCTTTCAGAAGGCATGCTAAACGATGAAGCAGAAATTGGCAATTGGATTGTCATAGCTCACATCTCAAGACATACACTATTAGGCAAACAATATGTTTAACTAGCTCCAATTTGAGCGGAAGGCAGTTATTGTGAGGGTCAAGATTCCAATGCTAATGATGTGTACCTTTGAAAAGTATACGCTCTGAAATCACTAAGGGCCTAGATTAAGTGGGAGGTAGATGAAGACAGAAAGAAAAAGGCTTCAATTAAAAAGTATGAGTGACTGCCCACAACAAAAGACGAAACCCAAGACTTGGGGAAGGCACCACATGCTATTCATTTTCTAAAGTGAATGGAGTCAACCGGGAGGAGCTGGAGAGCAGGGAGCCGGGAAGGAAAAAGTTCACTTCACTGAGCCACTCAATCATCTCTACATAAGTGACTCTGTCATAATGGGGCTTCTTTTAAAAGCTTGTAAGCATCTGATTTCATGAGACAGTGTTGACAAGAGACTTGGCTTCAGCCCCCAGCAAAGAAAAAGTTCCTTGAATAGGAAGATGCTGCATCCTCTAGCAATTGATCCTCTGTGCAGAGCATTAAATCGCCTTTTTCCCCACTTATAAAACAATAATCTAAGGAAAATGCAGATCTAAGAGCAGAGGGGAGTTGCAGAATGGGGTTATAATTCTCTGTGGGTTCATCACTTTGAGCAACCTCTTTCACATTACACAGACCCACTCTTACTTACAAGATTATCAATTAGTGCAGCTTTAAATGAAATTGTGTAGATATAATTAACTAAAAAAGTTAGCAAAAAACATTTTGTAGGAGAGGGTTACACATCACTCACATAGCTAAATCCACACAAGACACTGCTCACGAGAATATCAGAATATCACAATGTACAATTACTGCGTGCAAACACACATCAGACGGACAAAAAAATGTAACCAAGGCGGGCTAAAGGAAAATTTGAACAACATGTGTTTCACACAAAGGCGTTATTCTTGGAAAAACATCATGGAGGGTCTAAACAGAGAGAAAGAAAAAGACAAGAAGACAGAGATGTCTTTTCTAGTGGGTGGCTCAAAGAAACCACACGGTAACCAGACAATAACTGCTATGGCATTGCCCTCAAGCCCTGCGATATGTTTTCTGGACTACCACCTATGATACAGACCAAAAGCATGCAGTTTTTTTTTTTTTAGATTTGCAACCTTTTTTCAAAGATGAGGTACTAATTACGATGTGAAATCATAACTGGTGATGCAAGATATCTGATTACTGTATATAAGTATCGAATCCAACAAAACTCCTCGGTTCACTTTGTACTGCTGTGGCTCTAACACAACATGTTGAATCATCCTACTACAAAAGCTCAACATACACAGAAAAATTGAAGGGTTTGTAAAAAGCACAACCAAAAAAAGGCACAAAAAAAGATGAGAAAATAAGAAACACTCTTTGGAGGCTCCCTCGAGGAATGACTGCACAAACTTTGCAGAATGTGTTGAAAATATACCAGGAGACAAATGAGAGGTAAAGGAAGCGGTGTGCTGTGGCGGTGTATACAGTTGCATGCTGCTGAGGGAGCCAAGGAGGGGAGAAGCAAAACTCACCATGGAGTTTTAATGGCAAAACATCCCGCCCCAAAGAGGTAGGGTCTTCATGAGACGGGGGTGAGGGGAGGGTGAAGGGGGTGGGGGGATACAGAGATAGACGGAAAAACCATTATTAAACTAGCACACTTGAGCAAATACACTTTTCACATTACATACTTTTTGACGTGTCTGCTTAAGTGCACAACACATATGAGGCAGGAAACAGAATGTCTGTGCGCTAAGATGGATTTGAAAACCTGCGGGATGGCTTGATGATTCATCTGCTCAAGCTGCTCTGTAAAGTGTGATACCATATATTTGGCAGATGCAGCATGTCCACAGACTTTGATTTTTTTCTTCAGACATATGTCATGTTTTTTTTTTTTTAATTCTCCCCAACTTTAAAGGCACTGGGTACATGTGCAGTAAATACAACACAGAGAAATTATGGGAAACAGTCCTGATTGTTGAAATTAGGAAAGAGTATGAGGAGTTTATCCAAGTTGTATAATAACTAGGGACACCAATAAAACTAACAGCACTCTGGCATTGTTGAGACAAGGAGTTGTGTTTGCATGTGCTTCTTTTTTTAGTATGAGTGTGTATTTCTGGCCGTGCATTGTCTTGTGAATGTGCGTGCCTGTTTGGAAGCAAGGGTGTGGACAAATGTGTGTTCACTATGATTATGTTAACAAGTACACATTGTGTGTGTGCATGTCTGCGTGTGTGTAGTGTCTTTTTCAGGGTGTATTTCTATCTATCTGTCAGTTTGTGCGTGTTTCTAATGTTTACAAGACATTAGGAGTGGGAGTGTGTTCCTGTGTTTATTCTGCATGTCCAGAGATAGTGACAGAGCTCCGTAAACAGTTTACAGTAAATAAGCCTTTTCCCTGCAGCAATAAAGGTCCGATGAGACTGAACTCTGTCCCTGCCAGCCAACCTCCCCAAGTCATGAAAAACAGAATCCCCATCCAACCAAAGCACTCTGCAGCTCTTCTTTATTTTATCGCTTTCGCCGCATCCGCCTGGGCCCTCCCAATGATAGTACACACTCTTCAATTAGTCTTGGTACATGGATGTGTAGAAAAATGTAACTCTGGGGGACAGGGAGCAACAATTTGCCCTGGAATGTCTTACTCCTGGAGCGCAAGTTGACAAATGAACATGGTGGTTGGTGTAATGGGGGCCCCTGGTAAACTGCCACTTATCAAAGAGTTACAGAGGGGGGTGGACGGTCTCTACTGTCTACCCTCCACTGAGCCTATCAAACCTGCTGAGCCCCCACTCTGGGCCTCCAGCTGGGTAAATGGATGGACACCAGTGGGAGAGTGATGGATGAATGGGGTGAGATCTCCATGGGGGTAGCAAAGGCCAAGTAGGCTTTGGGGTTTACAAGATGCCACTTAGAATTTCTCTCTCATATTTTCTTAACACGGACAAATGAAAATCCAAATGGGACTCGTTGGTGGAATTTATTGTTGGTTGGAAAAAAGTTGCAGACAAACTAAATTTCAAGTAAAAACTATACTGTGAGCATTATGGCTCATGAGGGTCTCCATCAAAAAACCGTTACCACCACTGTTAATTTCCATTCAACCTTTAAAGCAGAGTACTGTGTGATCATGTATACAGTAAAAATAGCATAAAAGCAATTGATGATAGCCTAACAGTAATAGCTATGAAAAACAGTACTGAAAAGTTTAAAAATTCAGTAATTAGGTATCTGAAGTAGAATGGCTGTGCTTTGAGCATAAGAGACAATTTGGGCAGAATGTGAAAAGAAAAGTCCGATCAGCGTTAGTTAGTATGTTCTTTTAATTACAGTAGTCTTAAAAATAAAGTTATATGCGGTGATACACAAACTCAACCATGACATTTACGTTTCTAAGTAACATATAACCCATGCTATGACATGCATTGAAGTTAGGGATGCTGGCTTATTAATACTTTTGCATCTGTCTCTGTTCAAACAGCACTCAAATTGTTCGGTCAAAGTGGAGTTGAAAAGAGACTAGAGTAAAAGATATTAAAAAGTAACCACTGTTACAGTGTCAGTGGCTTCTGTGTAAAGCCCCAACAATATATCGGTTGTATTGACTTATCACAGAACATGTATATGTTGCTAGGGGTGATTCATAATTCTTAAATTTCAAATGAAGTTTACTGTTTCAGTGCACCAGTGTCATTCTAGATGATACAGTTTATTGTTAATATTTTAAATATCCTGCCTCCATTAATTGTGTTTGATAACCACATTTAAGGGATCACTCCTCTGCTGCTATTGTTATCAGCTCCGGAAAAAACAATGTGTCTAATTCGGAATGTTATTCTTTAAGACTTTTCATTTCTTTTATTACGAATGTTGTCTGATAAGGTACAGTATATCATCTGCTGCTCTCCACTGTTCCCTATGTTTCTGGTGCCTTCATGATGAACATGACACACAAGATAAAATAAAAATAAATAAATAAAAATAAAAAAACACAAAGGCAAACTCATCCAACCAGCAATGGTCCCTACAAATGTATATTTTTTTATCAGGACTGTCAACAATACGTTTATTTAGATGAATTAATTATAGAAAAAAGTAACACGTTAAAAAAAGATAACGCTGATGAATCGTGCTCTTTGAATTAGATACTTTTTTTAATTGCTTGACGGCCCTAATTTTTTGTTAGGTCAAGTGTGATTTCATATCTTACGCTGCAGAAAGAGGTCTTTTCATTTTCAAAAAGAGAAATTCCCAATAATAAAATAACTAGAAGTGGTGGATGCTTTGTGCATTTTCAAAACTAACTGTTTCAAAACATATAGATGTGCTGTTAAGATGAAAAGCAGAGCATCTGAGCCTCAGTGTTACAAATCAAAATGTCAAACTGCACACTGCTTACAATAAAACAAAAGAATGAGGTCATGTTGGGAAAACTGTCCACCGTGTTGTGCTGGCAGTAAACAGTTTTGACCACAGTGTAGACAAAGACCGCCCAGTTATATGACACACTGCCTGATCCAAGAGGTTTGGTGGAAAAGAGTTGCACACAGGTCAGTGGCATGTTGGGAAACATCAGTTAAACATGGGTCAGTGGAGTAAAAGGGGTGAGTGGGTGTGTTACTGAGAGGAGGCAGAGAAAGAGGAAGAGAGTCAGGAGAGAGGGGGAAAGAGCGAGAGCAATCGACCTGTGAGGGTGACGACCCCACTCCCGGAGAATAATCGTTCACACATTCATCTCTTAACCCGTTGGCCCTAATAGCAGCTCCGCCTGGGCCATTAAAAAGAGAGGGAAGTGAGGTGATTTGTGCAAATGGTTTACTCTTGCTGCCATGTGATGTTGGGCATTGCATTCTTAAAGCCCCTTTGTAGCTCTGTTCTCAGTGAGGCTCTGTAAGACAATGGCTCTAGCACTGGGCTGGCTCTTACATACGTATTACAGTAATCTGAGGGCACATCTGCAGCAGGTCACAGGGTCTAATTCATTCTCTCTCTGTGTTGTCTTTCTCGTTACCTCGCCTGCACTCTATCTGCATTTGCTTGAAAATGTCATCAGCGGGATTTGGTCAAGGGTGATGTTTTGCTTTGTGTGTGACAATCTTTCCATTTGGATTTTCATTTGTCTGTGTTAAAGTCAGACTGTGTGTAGATGTGATAAGTGTGCAATAGTTTGTCTGCTTGTAAATCCCAGTTTTATCAAAGACAGGCAGGATTTTGACAAGTCAAATCTATCCTCATAGAACTCTTGTGACCATTCCTCAGAGCTGACTATTTGAAAATGTCTTTTTCACAGATTAAGTTCTAACAGTGACATTTCAACAAAAGAGAGTCTTTTGATTTTGTCACCAATGTCTTTTTTTTTCATTTGGGATTTAATTCATGTGGGGCCAACCTTCAGCCAAATTTGGCCAACAGGAAACAAGAGGCCGGGTCAGAACCAACACTCCTCTCCTTGTTCGGGCCTCCCAGGAGACTTTGAGGACAAGCAGAAGCTTGGCTGTGCTCCTCCACTCTCTGACCTGGCCTCGTCTTGGGGGAAGGTTATCAGACGGATGCTAAGCCACATCCGACTCTACATTATCTCCCCACTTCGACAGGGGAAAAACACCAAAACCTAAATTAAGAGAGGAGGGGGCGCTGCATGAACTTTTTGAGGTTTTCTTTGATGTGAAAAATGTGAGGTAACTGAAGACAAACAGCAGCAATTTGCACATTGGTGGTCTGTGGGTAAGCCAGGGTCTATGAAGGTATCCCTGGAGTTGGCCTGGTCCCACAAAGGGGGCAAAAGCTTCATCAACATGTCTATCTGCGTGTGTGTCACGGCACAGTGCACACAAAGACAGCCTGGTAGGGAATGTAGGTTAAGCAGCTGGTGTGTTCCTCTGTCGCCCTGCCAACAGGGATCTGCTCATACAGGTGTAAATACAGCTGCCGGACGCTTCTCTCGCTCTTTCTCTCTATCACGCGTGCGCACACACGTGCATGCACGAGCACACACACACACACACACACACACACACACACACACACACACACACACACACATATAAAAGAGAGAGAGGGCTGGCTGCACAGACAGACAGATGGTGCCTGGGCACTCCTGTGCAAGTATAGCGTGAAAGCATATGATATCACCCCCCACTCTAGGGGCAAAACCTGCTGCTTCACTCAGTGTGTGTGTGTATGCGTGTGTTTTTGGTGAATTGGTGCAGCTGTGTGCATGCAGGAGCAGGCCGCACAGCTGCATGTCCTGATGCATTAATACTGATGCCTCCTCTGGACTGTATGGATGGATGAAGGAGCCCACCAGGCCTGATAATGTCCTACAGAGCCAATACAGCTGTTTGAGGTGTTTCATGACCAGGTGTAATGTGTGAAAAGCGTGGAATAATTGTAGAATTCTTACACAAAGAGAGGTTACGAATAAAGCCAGCTATATTCTTTCTTGTTCATACTGCCAACCAATCCCATGTGCAGACCCAAACAAGCAATGAATTAGAGATGCACCGATCGATTGACCAGTTTTCAGCATCATCCATTACCGCTGTCCGGCCGATCGGTGTCAGATACAGTTGAAACCAGAAGTTTACATACACTGTATAAAAAGACACATAACCTTTTTTTTCTCACTGTCTGACATTAAATCAGACTAAACTTATCCTGTTTGAGGTCAGTTAGGATTACCAAAATTATTTCTATTTGCTAAATGCCAGAATAATGAGAGAGAGAATTTTTAAGACAATTTTTCATTACTTTCTTCAAAGCCAGAAGTTTACATACACTAAGTTACTACGCCTTTAAACAATTTGGGAAAGCCCAGATGATGATGTCATGGCTTTGGAAGCTTCTAATAGGTTAATTGACACCATTTGAGTTAATTACAGGCACACCTGTGGATGTATTTTAAGGCACACCTCAAACACAATGCTTCTTTGACATCATGGGAAAATCAAAAGAAATCAGCCAAGATATCAGGAAGAGAATTGTGGACTTCCACAAGTCTGGTTCATGCTTGGGTACAATTTCCAGATGCCTGAAGGTGCCACGTTCATCTGTTCAAACAATTATACGCAAGTATAAACACCATGGGAATGTCCAGCCATCATAACGCTCAGGAAGCGTGTCCCAGAGATGAATGTGCTTTGGTGCGAAATGTGCGTATCAACCCCAGAACAAAAGCAAAAGACCTTGTGAAGATGCTGGCTGAAGCTGGTAAGAGTATCATTATCCACAGTGAAACAAGTTCTGTACCGACATGGGCTGAAAGGCCACTCAGCAAGGAAGAAGCCATTACTCCAAAAGCAACATAAAAAAGCCAGATTACAGTTTGCAAATGCACACAGGGACAAAGACCTTAATTTTTGGAGACATGTCCTGTGGTCTGATGAAACTTAAATTGAACTGTTTGGCCATAATGACCATCGTTACATTTGGAGGAAAAAGGGGGAAGCTTGCAAGCCTGAGAACACCATCCCAACTGTGAAGTACGGGGGTGGCAGCATCATGTTGTGGGGGTGTTTTGCTGCAGGAGGGACTGGTGCACTTCACAAAATAGATGGCATCATGAGGAAAGAACATTATGTAGAAATATTGAAGCAACATCTCAAGACATTAGCCAGGAAGTTAAAGCTTGGGTGCAAATGGGTCTTCCAAATGGACAATGACCCTAAGCATACTGCCAAATTAGTTACAAAGTGGCTTAAGGACAACAAAGTCAATGTTTTGAAGTGGCCATCACAAAGCCCTGAGCTCAATCCTATAGAAAATTTGTGGGCAGAGCTGAAAAGGCATCAGAGCAAGGCGGCCTACAAACCTGACTCAGTTACACCAGTTCTGTCAGGAGGAATGGGCCAAAATTCCAGCTAACTATTGTGAGAAGCTTGTGGAAGGATACCCAAAACGTTTGACCCAAGTAATGCAGTTTAAAGGCAATGCTACCAAATACTAATGAAATGTATATAAACTTCTGACTTTGAAGAAAGTAATAAAAAATTGTCTTAAAAATTGTCTCTCTCATTATTCTGGCATTTAGCAAATAGAAATAATTTTGGTAATCCTAACTGACCTAAAACAGGAAAAGTTTAGTCTGATTTAATGTCAGACAGTGAGAAAAAAAAAGGTTATGTGTCTTTTTATACAGTGTATGTAAACTTCTGGTTTCAACTGTATATCCGATTCTGTGCCACTAAAATTTACACAAGCTGCTCGCCTTCGCAACGGGACCACTAGCATGAACGGAAAAAAGAAACTAAATATTTAAATTTTAAAAAAGTCTTCACTGTGTTTAGCGGTCGCCTCTCTCCTCTCCTCTGCTGTTTGTCTGTTTCATTACAGATACAGATACAGAGCAGAGACACAGACGGTATTCCAGTAGACAACAAGGTGTGTTTTATATAGATCTGTTGCACCCATTTTTCTTTTGGGAAAGTGAAACATTATAGCTGGAGGATATGAATATAAAATAACACGGAGGCTCTGTTGTCTGAACCATGGTGGCCAACTTTTTGTTTTGCTCACATATTAACTGAAGCTCACAGACATCTCTTAATAACAATAAATATAATTATTTATTTCCCAATATTTCCCCAACATTTTAATGGTGATTTCACTATGCTACGAACATTTATTGATGACAGTAAAGAAACTTCCTTTTGATTGGTGATCGCCCCCTAAAATCCTAGCTGGATCACCCTTACATCTAGGTATTTTTAGAGCACATTTCCTCCGACATACAAGTGCTGATATGTTTTATATTCCTGTTACTTACCTACTTTTAACCTACTTAAAGATTACTGGATATTTAGCGGTACCCAACACCGCTGAACACAGACAGAAAAAGGGTATCACCTCTTTCACTAACAAACTTCATTTACAGAGAATCCCATGTACCTTTGTCACTAGGGCTATCAAACCTAAATACCATTTTGGTACTGAATGAAATGTGTCTGTAACACAGAGTATTGAAAAGTGATGAAAGTCTTCATCAAATGTCTGGTCAGGCTCTTAATGCTTGATCTGATAATTCTGGATTCAAGTCAAAAATCTGGCAATTTCAGAAGGCTTTAATTCAGCCAAAAAGTTAGTAATTCTCAAATAAGGAGTTAAAAAATGTGTTATTTTGGTATCAAAAACACATACGTCACATTGACACCAGTATCAAAAAGTTTGAGGTTGATAGGTTGATATGCACCTCGTTGACTGGCATCAGCTCATCGTCAAATAAGATGACATTAACCAATGACAGTGGCTAATGTTAATTGGTCGTGTCTCATTCATTTTGCGCTGGGTACATGTGCTGTCCAGACCCGCCTTCCCTCAGACCTCAGCCATTACTTTCTTCATTAGTCTGGCAACATTTCATGTGCACGTGTGGTTTGTTTTCAAACAAAAGTGAAAAAAAATGTTGGCGCGTGGGAAAACGAGGCTCTTGGAGAGAGATCAGCGACTTGCAGTTTGCGAGATATTCCAGTATTTCCTGACGTGATCTCCTCGCAGAGAGCCCTGAGATGTCTTTTACGTGGAGGCAAACAAAGACCATGGTGTTAAATCAACGAAGACTGCATTTTAAGAGGCTGTAAACAAACGCTCTGCTCTAATGGATTGCAATCCCAACCTCACTGGATCCCAGATATAAGAACTACAGATATTAGATATAAGAAGCTACTTTGATGTTGATGTTAAACAATGTGCACCAGCAGCACTGGACACACAACTGATGGCTAGGCCTGCTGCTGGAGCTGGAGAGGTGACAGAGATCAGACGCATGTTATAGAGTGCTGATCACCAGACCCAAACGGAATCTGCAGATTTTTTAAACAGTTTTCTGCAGTGATCCAGAATTAAAACTCTGTGAAATTCAGCAGAATGTTTCTTTACTTGTAAAATGAACGACAATATTAAAAGAAGATAACAAAAATGTTTTTTAGCAAAAATAAGCAAACACAACACATTAAAACAACCTAAAATTAGCTTAAGCAGGTTGAAATAAATATTTAGTACCTAGTTCCTCAGCAGTCAATCTAATTTTTGACATGCTGTCACACTGCACCACAAACTTTGATCTTAGCTAACTGTATGACACAAGACTGTCCCACACATGCACAAAGGGGCAGAGACATGTTAATGTTCTGAGTTTACCAAGCAGGAACTCTACTCGTTTAAAATCTTTGAAAATCTGCAGAGTTGTCTGCGGAATTCTGCGGCTGCAGATTCCATGTGGGCCTGCTGATCACTCACAGAGCAAGAGGGCATGAATGGACAGGGCACGGTCCGCTCTGCATGACATGTTTGAGGAGATTATGGAGGAGCACAGCGAATTAATGGTTTCTTCTATATTTGGTTGCTTTTCTAATAACATTTAATTGCATTAATGTATGTCTCATGAAAATAATGTTTTTGTTGGGCTAAGTACTAAAAAACTCCTCACTGAGTAGATAGTTGTAGGTTTAAAAAGGCTTTTTTTGCAATTTTTTCAAAAAAAAATTTTCATGAGAAAGAAAGTTATATTAAAGGTTGTTTTATAAATCAGTATTAGCGTATTGAAGGGCTGAATGACTTTAAAACAGTTCAGTTATTCTTTTATAGATTACTTTTTGTTTCCTTCACACAAAAGAGAAAATAAATAACAAAAAAAACAACAACAAAAAAGTCTGTATCGGTTATCGTTCAAATTATTTTAAAAATCGGCCCAGAATTTCCATATCAGTGCATCCCTACTAATAAGTCCCCCTTTTTTTCCCAGCGATAACTACACTACATGACTGACAAGGAATATTTTGAAAGTAAATCACCATAAAAATAAGCCAGTAATTCAATAAAAAAGAAAAAACATCGATAAGTCAACAAAAATAAAAGCAATGAGAGTTTAGTATAGGATGGAGACAATAAAACACACCATAGCAAGCAAATACAAACAAATAAAAACAGCTGAAAAAAAAATCACATAGAACAGAAAACCAGCTTTTTTACTGAGTAAATGACTAACTAACTATAACTATAAATGAACACAAACAACCTGAACGCTCTCACACTGTAGAAGGTGAATTTGGAAATATTTATCTTTTCCAGACCTAAATTAAAAACCAATCAAACCTTGAAAAACCCACATCATAGGAAGTTAAATATCACAACTGCTAAACCAAATGCAAACCACCAGTACCAGGACATCACAACAAATATACCAGAGAAGAACAACAAAGTATCCCATGAGCTATAATACAAACAAATGAACTTTGCAGGTTATCTTAATGATTTGGAAAATGGCCTGAAGTTGTTTGTGATGACCGCAGGATCAGGTCTCTGTTTTTACCTCAAAGCTCACTTATCAAATATCACGGGGTAATAAATCCCTTGCCGTCTGTCTGAATCATTATAGCATTTCCCATTCAAACAGGGCATGAAAATTACATTTAAATTAAAATATTAAAATCTGCCCATATTTGTGGAACCACCTGTACTGTATGTAAATGTACTTAGCAAAGGCCTATGGTTGCTGATGGTCTTAAAACTACATAATTTCAATGCATGGCGAAGATCCAAGTGACAGAAAAGACAGAGGAGAGAGGTGCGTGAGAGCAGAACTGTCTTTTAGTTAAAACTTGTTTCAATATGTAAATTATCAGGGTGACAATGCATTTAATATGACATCAATACAATTTTAAATTATTGGCAAAGTATGATTTCTATTCTTGATCTGCATGAGATGTTTTATCTGCTTTCCAAACAGCCCACAGAACAAGTTCGCATGTGTGCTGTGCTTCATTACCCTATGCAAAAAACTGGTGGCCTGAGACAAAAGGAGTCCATGAGCTGGATGACTGAGAGGAAAAGCTTTGGCCTACACAGGGCCACTGTTGACACAATGCCGTGTTTTTACAATGTGATTAATGGTTAAAGACAGCAAATCATTGACTGAAGCTAAAGATGTAATGCAGTGTGATTTTAAATTTCCTCAACTGTGGCCAAACTGTAAATTTAGTAGAGTTTGTGAGATTGCCAAAAATCCATTTAAACTAACCCCTTCTGGAGACCTTACATTTTAAAGGTTTCAGTTGTGCTATTTTTTACAAAAGGGAGTTCTTGAAAACAATCATCATGACTAACAAGTTGAGAGTCTAATTTATCAATGTATTTATCAAAGTTTCATATTCAGGCAACTTTTCATATTACTGGCAATAGTTACAGCAATAGCTGTACATAGAGCTTATATCCTGCAGATGGATAGGTGAGTAGTAAAACGTTAAGTCTAAATGCAGCTGGTCTGAGGAATCACAGATCTAAAGAATACGTTCAATTTCTGAACACTTCTGATACTTTTTATGATTTGTTGTGCACATTGTTGTATTTAGTTAGGTCTCTACTTTTGACTGCATTGTTAAACAAGCAAAATAAGGAAATATTTTATTTACCCCCCTAGCATAGCATTTGTAAGCTGTTAGTAAACCGTTAATACATGGTATACAATTTAGTTTTAAGCAGGAAGAACATTTTGTGTTTTGATCAACAGATCCTGCTGTGAAGTAAGTGGTGACTGGTATTAAAAGATAATGAATGATTGACAACAAAATATAACACAGTTGTTAACCCTTTCATGCATGAAGTATTAAATCCAGAGGTAATTCAAATTTTAGTGTTTGTTTTTACTTTTATACAAGTGAAAAATCATACCAATAACGTTTTTTTTTTTTTTTCAATTAATGTTATTGTGAAGGAAGTATGTAAATGTCCACTGTAGAGACTTAAATCTTTTTATTGTTAAAAAATCTCTTGTACAACTTTTTTCCTGTGACTGAATGAATCTGTCCACTCCAGTGGACAAAGGGTATATTCTTCCCATTGGACCCTTTTATAGATAAAAAAGAGACAATTTTAGGGAGACAATTGCAGACTATTTAATATTGCTTTTAATAAAAGAAGTTAAGTGCAAATTAAATCCTTATTTTAAATAACATACAAAAAAGGCGGAATCTAAATAGGCAGAATGTACACTATGGTGCATAACCTCCACTGGACAGGACAGATGTGTTTTCAGGCAGAGAAAAAATATGTACAAGAATAATGTTATCAAAATCTGAATAAAAGTATTTCTAACAACGTATTTAGTTGAAAAATATTATTTTATCCATCAGGTTTTATGAGAATAAGAGGATTTGACAGTTTTTACTGAGGTACTTGGTGCATCTTGTCTTCACTCCGCCATTTTGAATTTACAAAGCCATATCTCAAAATGACAAAGTGATACAAAGATAATAATTAGATGGTCAGATGGTTAGATTTATTAATTATTCACTAACACTTCTTCATTCTTCATGTGAAGTGAGCAAACTTTCGCTGATGAGGGAAATCAAGCAAGAAGAACTTTTTGTTTACTATTTATATTTCCATTTAGAGTGAAGAATGAATGAACAACTCCTTTATCACACTGTAAAGATGCATTACAGTTTGTAATCACATATAATTACACATAAATATGACAATATCATACTGTATTATCAATCAACTGTTTTAAGTGACTGATGAATGACTATAGAAACTCTGCTGCAACATGTCCTACTAAGTTATGTGATAGGATGATTTTATACTATAGCTGTGTTACACATGTGCCTCATAAACTGGATATCCTGTGGAGAATAAAGGCTGAGTTGTGTGTATGTGTGTGTGTGCTACCTACCCGGTGCGTTTGGTGATGGTGCCCAGGGTCATGGGCTGTTTGATCTGAGCCAGAGGCAGCACCACAGTGAGGCTGGGCAGTGGGGACAGCCGCGGGTTCCCCATGTTGTTATTTGTGAAGTTGTTGTACGAATCCTGGCTGCTCAGTTTGGCTAGAAACACAAAGAAATACAGGATTACTGAAAGTGTCCTCATTGAGTAGTATGGGATGTTCACTGGACAGCAAGGTCAGAGAAATCTCCTTTTCATGGAGATTTGGAACATAATGGACAAATATGTCAATCATGAGCCTTCCCAGGTAATGGTCGCAGAAAACTAAGAATCCCACTGAATACTGGAGCAACCTTTTATACATAATTCATTTTTCATTGCATAGTGGTTCCTTTTTCAGCTCAGTGCTCTTTACAGATGCTAATTGTCAACATTGCTCAGTTTGAATTAGATTAAAAACACACTCATTCACTTTTTCCATTCATTCACTTTAAATTGCGGACTAAGCATTCAGTGGACCACCAGAGGACTTTGTTTACAAAATTGAAACACCTTTCTCTTAAAAAAAAAAAAAAAAAAGCCTTGTTTGAGTACTGTGCGGTATATTTTATTTCTTCCAACCCCTCACATGCACACACACGCAAAAACATATAACCCCGGGTTCAAGGCCTCCCGTGGAATGATTGGAAATAACCAACTCAAGATGCTACATTACAAAGGCTCGAGCTCTGCTTCTAGTGCCTGGCAGTCTGTTAATCAAGGCCAATCAACAGGCCCTACACACTGGTTCAACACACACACACACACACACACACACACACACACACACACACACACACACACACACACACACACTCAGATGATTCAAAGAAACACATCTCATCTCACATATCCCATGCAGCTCCAGCCAAACTTAATCAGGCCATGTCAAAGGGCTTCTTAAAGGCCTAATGACCTTAACCAGCAACATCAGCAGAGAGACCACTAGTTCACTGACTATTTAACTTAACACATACAGTTAGCCTACATCTTACTGGAAAACACATTTCAATAATATTTGTTTGAAAAGGCAGACTGACAATATATATATATATATAAAGCAGTAAATAATAATCAGGAAAAGCTGAATCTAATTACTTTTACTTCTATTTTTAAATGTCACATTGTCTACTGAAGATTAATGCATGGCAAGGCAGCTTTGACATACTGAACATCCACTGATTTGATTTTTAATTCAATGTAAGTTTTTCTGTCAATCTAAGTCAGGACCAAGAGAAATGTGGACTGCATCCTGGGAGGTAAAATATGTGACTTTGTGTAGGCATGTTTGGGTAACTTCATTACCCAAGGCTTGGAGCTGAAATAATCGATAATTGATTTCTACTTTCTACTGATGAAGGAATCTCAATAAAAACTGGTGACCATGTGTTGACGATGACATGTCACTGTTTTGATTTTTTTTTTAAATGTCATCTTTCAATGCTGTGACGACCACAAACCCAGTTCTGCTTACCTCTATTTTACTGGGCTAGCACAAATCTCAGGGCACACTCACACTAGGCAATCTGTACCATGCCCAAGCACGTTTGACCCTCAAAGTCCAGTTTGTTTGACTAGTGTGAGAGTTCCGTACCATGCTCAAGCATGGTTCACTTTCTTGGCCCTGACACTGTTGGAAGAGGTGTGCTTCGGCACGGAACGGTTGATCACACACGAGCACAAGCACGGGTGCGCAACGTGGACATGAAGTATAATCATGCGTATTACGCCACTTTGTATAATAAAGAAATCCAGGAATGTGAGAAGGCCATCTATGACCAAAACCACACAAACTAAGACACAAAAAAGTCAGTAAAGTTAGTCATATTCTCTGTGATGCTAGGCTTGATGTATGTACAAGTGGTGACCGTGCTCAGGCCCGGTTACAGCCGGAGCAATGTGAGTGCAGGGCAGTGGGGGACTGGGGAGGAGGGACAATTGTGCTTCGGCACGGCACAGAGCAACTGGGCCAAGAGTGAGTGCACCCTCAGAGAAGCTTATTACTGAATCTGGACAACTTTTGGTAAAATTTCATAATTTATAATTTATAAAGTTATAGTAAAGTAACAAACAATGAAATACTTTATAAACCATTTATTAAGCAATTGTTTATTACATTACATAGATATTTGTCCATCCAACTAACAGGTGTGATGGAAAGTATCACTTGAGAGTTCAGAACAGAAGTACACTCTTCTTGCATAGCATCATCACATTTTTTTACTTCCCAAGGAGGTTATGTTTTCACCCTTGTCCATTGGTTGGTTGGTTGGAACGTTTTTCCACAATTTGGGGATGGATGATGGGTCTCCACCCAGAATAGACCCCAATAACTTTTGTTGTTAATTCAGATAAAGGGAAAGACCCAGGAATTTATTTCTCACTTTCTTTAACATTGTAAGACAGGGCGTTTTTCAACATTTTCGCTGATTTCTCATGGAATAATGCATGGATCCTGAAGAAAAATATAAGGCGTACTAAGGTGGCTGGTGTATATATGAGTGAGTACAATTTGAAGTAGATCCTACATTTGGTGGTCTTAAATCATGGTTAAGCAGTTACTGTATGTTCGGTTTAAAATCTATACAGGGCTATCGAGTTTGATATTGGAGTTGGCTTGATTGAATAAAGAGGATTGTTGGGCCTTGGCAGAGGTATGTTCCCTGCCTAGTACTGTTCTAGTAAATAGTACTAATGTTTCAGTCCCCATAGGCCTTCATCAAGAGTGTTTACTGCACAAATAATAAACGCAACTTTCTGAACAATGACATACTACTCGAGGTAGGTGTACTCATACGGGTTTCTTTTGTAAAGTTGGTAGGATGACCCTTTCATACAATGAGAAAAGAAACAGTCACATTGAAACAGTTACATAGAAACATTTCACTATAGGGGTTAGAAAAATGGGGATTATAAAACAAATATGTTTGTAATCCTAGGGCAATAGGAACAACAAAAAGAAGTGTATCCTGCTGATTCAATGGGCAGCCCAAGGAAAATTCCAAGTTCAAGTGCTTTCAAAAGAAATAAAGAGCAAACCTGTGGGTGCACCACAATAACCCCTCTGAATGTTTTCCTTGTTCCATTTGTTGCCTTAATAGATGAGTGACAGTCTCGTAACATAAAGGAATGAAAAGGAGGGAGGGGGACGCAGAGACAAAGAAAACAAGGCAGACATCAAAGGTTACAATAAAGGTAGAGTAGGAGAGTGCCTCGTCATTATTTGGAAGGAGCGATCAAGAGGAGGCTGAATGCGAGCGGAAAGGGACTGCTGAGTGTTTTGGTCCAGTCTTTTAGATCATTAACGTGTAGCTCCGAGTTTCATTAGTCCTGCCAAACCTCTGCTTTGTGGCCCTCCAAGGCCTGTCGCTTAGACCTCCGCTGGCCAACAATGCTGTGTGACCTTCAGATGGGGAGAGGAGACCATTACACAAACCCGTCCTTCATTTCCCTCTGCTCCTCTCTTGGTCAGACTAACAGCAGTCTGTACCAGGGCAGCTCCTGAAAGCCCTTCACATTTCAAAAGTGCTACACCCCCAGAGCCCAGGCAGCCACCTTTTGTGTTGAGGGGAGGGGGCAGACCAGAAAACAAATCTGTACAGGAAGCAGCCTGAAAAGCCATAATGGTGCTTCAGCTAAGAGGGGAGAGGAGGGTGAGGACTGGGGGTGGGGGTATCAATAAATTTAGCATCCTCATCCAAAACGGACTTTTCACTTTTGCCCTACTGCATTATCCCTCGTCATCCCCCACCCTTAAAAATAAGCCTGCTGTGGATTGTTGAACAGGTGTGGCCAGACTGAGACGCAGAGTTATGATCACTGTTGATCAAACTGTCATACCCTGCTGTCACTCAAGCCCAAGGGATCTAAATTATCACAGGCCCCACCCCAGTGAAAACAAGTAGGTGTGAAAGGAGCGATCACGCACCGGCAGAAGACGATACATGAATAGACGTGGAGAGACAGACAGCAAGGGTGTGTGGGTGGTGCATGTTTGTGTAGGCGTGGTGGAGGGTTGCAGACAGAATGAGTCAAAGTATGGTGGGGGAGAGAGGGACATTGATCAAGACAAGGTTTAGTTTCTAAGAAGTGAAATTAGTTTACGCACTAAAAAGGTGTGTACATTTTTTTTGTGTGTGTTTTTTGGAGAACGGAACAGTTCTGAAAAATAATCAAATATCCTGAATCTCCCTTCCTGTTTCCATGATAGTCCAGATATATCATGGAAGGGGGATAGGAGGAAATCTGAATGTCGTTTGTGTTTTTTTCTTATCACTTACATTTTGTGTGTCTTTCAGCCAAACAAGTCTTAAACTGATAAATCAGAAACAGAAATACAATCTGAAATATGGTGAAGGTATAATTAACTTGCAATAACTAAAAAGAAAACGTTAGAATGCACACAGAAAGTTAAACAGTGATTTTTTTACCTGACAAGGATCAAACTAATAGAAATGTTATTGACAGTATAGATTCAACTACACGTAAACTAGAGCTTCACAATACTGGAAAAAAACTGACGTGATATTTTGGTTATCTGTGATATATTTTGCAATATGAAAAAATACAGGAATTTCCTCCACATAATTGAATAGCTCTTTATGGAATTAATGAATCATTATAGAAACATTGGGGTGATTTTGTGGCGGAGTGCGTTTTATCAAACAACCAAAATAGGCCCAAAAGAACCAAAAAAGTTGTTGTATGACATGCTGGCTCACTTGATATTGCACATCCTGCAATATAACTATTGCTCATGCACACATTGTGATATCAATGCTGAAAGTATATGTTGTGCAGCCCTATCTCAAACACCAAAAACAGACAAAAACTAAAATAAAAAAAGTCAGGTCACAAGGTGTGCAACTCATGCGTACTTCAGACCAGCATAAAACACATTTTCTGGAGAGTTCGATGTGATTTGGTGAAGTGGATATGGAAAAGACTGAATGCGATATTGTTCTTTAAGGTTGTTATCAACTTCACTGAGTGTGTACTTAAATGTAATATAATTGAATTTGTGCTTTGTAAACTTTATTGATCATTACGTGCTATATTGTTATTGTTCTTAATAATTCTGTTTGTCCTTTTGCAATTTTTGCCATGTCATTTCCCTGCCTTTAAGTCATTTTCATTTTATGAGTGCATTAATCGAAATCATTACTGATTACATTTCCGACAAAGGATGACAATGGTTGAGATACTGCTGCAGATGACTGTTTGCAGATATAATACTATAATTAGTGCCAATAGTAGCAGTGGGCCAGGATGGCACCTTTAACACTGTGCAGCTGTGAAATATCACCTTGATGCTGTTACTTTCATTTAAGTGGTGGAGCAGACATATGCAAACAACTGATTAAGGGCGTGTCTGCATCCACCGATGGCTAAAAGTGGAAGTGAAATCGGACTTGTGCATGTGTTTATAATTTCACAAAGATTAAAATGTATGAAAGAGAACCATGTGTACACGCACCTTTATACATCTGATGAAAGGACTGTAAATATTTTCTGCATATTTTGCATTTGTGTGTACAAGCACCTTTACTCTTTTTCAAAGATTTAAGATTTCCATTCAGATTTAGATACTACTGATCACATTCATGTTGGAGTCAAAAAACCACAGACCACAAAATCTGGCCTAAATATTAAAGGGCTTTTGCCATATTTACTGTATCACTAGGTGTTACTTCTACAGTACTGTCATTACAACCTTTGCCACACTATAACTATTACTTCAGCATTGCTTGAAACTACTGCTAATGCTGAAGTTTTGGTCTCATCATAATCATCTTTTAAACTACCCGTTGAAATGTAACTATGGACTTGGCACATGTTCCCAACTATAGCAGAAGTATCTGAGTATTATTTATAATCATTTCAAACGGAAAAACAGAGTCTGTGCAGAAAAAAGGTAGAAAGGAGGCCAGAAGGGAAAAGGCTGGCCCAGGCTACTACAAAGAGAAAGAGAGAGAGAGAGAGAGAGAGAGAGAGAGAGAGAGCAAGGTAGACAGATGAGAGGCGTCTGGCAGACATATAGCTCTAGACGGAGGCCATGATTTGATTAATGACCGGGGCGTGATGTGCCCAAGCACTGATACATGACAACCCCATGGAAAGAAGATCCATCAATGCAAATCCGGCTCCGTCGCCGTCGTCGAGAAAAAACTCTGACCCTGCCAAAAAGTCACACTGTCACCTGACCCCCGTCTCTCTTTTTCCCTTAATCCAACCATCCATCCAGCTCTCTGCCGTCCATCCATCCATCTATCCATCCATCTCTCCCTGTCCCAACAGCATTTGCATTCTATTCTCGCATTAAGCCTCTCTCTTTATCCTTCACGCACTTTCTCTCTCCTCAGCTGCCCCGTGTCACGCTATCTCATGTTTCTCTCAACTCTTTTAATACCTACTTTGCATCCAATACAAGCAGGAAGCTTCCAATGAGGAGGCGACGTGCGACAGGACAAGCTCCAAAGACTGCGTGTATCCACACAAACACTTCGTCTTATTTGAATTGTTCTGCCAGAGAGGATATTTCAGTCAAAAGAAAAAAAAAAAAAAAACTCTAGTGTGTCTGAAGAGGAACTGGGTTGGGAGATGTAAGGAAGCAGCAGGTTAGGCAGGCTGATGCTTTGGGAATTAGGAGAGACCTTGGACCTGAAGATGATATTGCAGCTGTGAGACGGGGGGTTGAGAAAGAGGAGGAGTATGGAAGACAAGAAAAAAGCTACCTCATCCCAGCGGGGGAATACTTTTATGGATGCGACTAGACATTGTGCATTTGAAGATGTTTTTGGATTGAAGCTGATATTTTTGCGTTTACTTCCTATTTCCAGGGCCAAAAAAAAAGAAAAGAAAAAAAAAAACTTTTTCTGCACGCCAATAGTTGTAGTGTGTAATAAACTGTGCTAGCTGATCACTGTGCTTGACAGAACTGAACCCAGGCAGCAAAATCTCTGCAACAGCATTTGGATCATGGATCCTAATCAGCCACTGAAACCTCTGTTAGGGATTAACCGCTGTGGAAGGCTGGGTGAGGCAGGTTTTATTTCACGGTTTCATAAACAAACATACCAACAAGAACACACACGCTCAAAATGGATTTGAACTTAATCACACAGCATAAAAAGTGCCGGTTCTGAAGCTGCTGTACAAACTCACAGTGGAATATTTTTTCTGTAGACAGTAAACTCCCACACTTTCTTCAAATAAAAAATGATTGATTACAACAATATGGTGCTGAGATCTTTGTGGGTCAAATACCTATAAGCTGGTGATGGAAAACATGGCTTTCTTGTTACTGCCTGACTGATATTAGAGCTGGGTGTCAAACCTCAATACTTTGGCACCAATATACGTATACCAACAAAAACTAGAACACCATTCAGTAAAGTGCATACGGATGCCAAGACCAAGCAGACCCCTTAAATTCAATCAAGCCTAATCCAATATCTAAATTGTTGCCGTATAGAGGCTGACAGAAAGACTTCCCTCGAGAAAAACATATTTAAATCCGCTAGATCTGGATTTTTATGAGGATCCACATCAAAATGTACTCAAAAAATAAATTAAATAAAAAAAATAGTAATCTTACAACACTACGGTTTTAGAACAAAAGGTTGTTGTCCCTTTATGCTACATAAGCAAATAACAACAGTGGAATGTTTGGCCAGCACAATCTCAGGAGCATGAGGAGATACCAGGAGGCCGGCTGTTACACGTGGAAAGCTGGGCAGGGCTGTAGAAGGGCATCAACCCAGCAGCAGGACTGGTATCTGCTCCTCTGTGCGAGGAGGAACAGGAAGAGCACTGCCAGAGCCCTAGGAAATGACCTCCAGCAGGCTAATGGTGTGCATGTTTCTGACCAAACTCTCAGAAACAGACTCCATGAGGGTGGCATGAGGGCCTGGTGTCCTCTAGTGGAACCTGTGCTAACAGCCCAGCATGTAGCTCGATTGGCATTCGCAAGAGAACACCAGAATTGGCAGGTCCTCCATTGGTGCCCCGTTCTCTTCACAGATGAGAGCAGGTTCACACTGAGCACATGTGACAAGCGTGAAAGAATCTGGAGACATCATGGTGAACATTATGCTGCCTGTGACCGTCATCCAGCATGACCGGTTTGGCGGTGGGTCAGTTATGGTCTTCTTGGAGGGTCACACAGACCTCCATGTAAGCCAGTGTTAGGTACCGGGATGAAATCCTGCGATTGTCAGACCTTACGCTGCTGCAGTGGGCCCTGGGTTCCTCCTGATGAAGGACAATGCCTGGCCTCATGTGGCCAGAGTCTGTAGGCAGTTCCTGGATGACGAAGGCATTGATGCCATTGACTTTCCCTCTTGTTCCCCTGACCTAAATCCAATTGAGCACCTATGGGACGTTATGTATCGGTGCATTCAACGGCGCCAAGTACCACCACCGACTGTCCAGGAGCTGACTGATGCCCTGATCCAAGTCAGGGATGAGATCCCCCAGGGCACCATCCACCGAGTCATCAGGAGCATGCCCAGATGTTGTAGGGAGTGCATACAGACACGGGGGGGTCATACACACTACTGAGTCACATTATGAGTTGCCGTGATAAATTTCACACAAGTTGGATCAGCCTGTAATTTAAATGTCTTACTTTGATTTTTGTTGTGATTTTGAATCCAGCCTTCAGTGGGTTGATGATTTTGGTTTCCACCGACAGTTGTTATGTCATTTTGTTCTCAACAAATTATACACAGTACATCCATAAAAATTTTCAACTTGAATAATTCATTGATCAAGATCTGATGTGTTATTAAAGTGTTCCCTTAATTCTTCTGAGCAGCGTAGTTACAACGCTTCCGATATGGCACAAGTCTGAACTGAATATTGTGACATCAATGTAAAGACTTCGTAAAGATGGAAACAAACAGCAGCACAAGGTTAAATTCACATACAGAGAATAAATGGATGTCATGTGTCACCTTTAATAAAATCAGCAAAAATGTGTGAAACAAACCATGAAGCCGATGTCGATAAATCAATGGTAAGTTGTCTAAGAGCTTCTTCTCATGTCACGTTAGCCTATTAAAACATTTTCATTCATTATAAAATGAATGGGATCTTGTAACATCCTATAGTCCTATAACATCCTTTACTCCAAATACTTTTTAAGTTATGATTTTTTTCAGTTTGGCCAAAATTGCAGCATTTTAGTGATTCTTTTTGTATATTCTAAACCTCATCAATCACTCATTTTCCACTGGATTGGGTTGAACTTTGTCCTGAACCTCCAAGAGACCCTAAGGAAACTTGGCGACCTTCATTAATTTAAAAATGTGTAGATTAATGTAGTTCTATCACATCTAGAAGTTATTTGGTCCTGCATAAAAAACTGACTGCCACAGATCTTGTTAAATATAGCTTCGGAGTTCATAAACACACTTTCGGGGTTATTTTGACATTAGATTTACCTAAGAAGGATTATTTTTATTCCCTTGAAACTTTAGTTTGTGAAAGTGTTGATATTCATTGCAAATATATCGAAAATTCAAAGATGTTATATTACTCGTTCATCATTTCTAATTTTTGAAATAAGCACATTTTTCACACTTTTGCTGGCTGTAATGTTATATTCAGTGGTTTTATTTCATCTGTAGATATTTGTACTGTGTTGACCTCAAGGTTTTCTATCTGTCTGATATCTACTGAATCTGTCTTTCATTGGATTTCAGAAATTTGCATGTTACAGCTTGTAATTGCTTCGGTAGTTGCATTTACGTCTGGACAAAATACTAATCTTACTTCCTTAGCTCAATACACATATATTATTTCACAATTTCTCTGGATGAATTTGTGACATAATCAAGTTGCATTGAAATAATACAGCAAGTCTGCGATAACCCCACCTGAAACAGGTTTGGGTGGTAACTGCAAAATGGATTGCAAAATAACCAGAATTATTTAAAAAGGTACAATAAAAATTTATTTCATCATTTAGCAGTTTGACATGATGGTGAGATCATGGAGCCCTGCTCTCTTGGAAACTCCTAGAATAAGAGGCCAACTGTCACAAGACAGCCTATGGAGAGGTTGAGGGTTTTTTTTTAAGTTTGGCTGAGTTGTTGATGTCAGAAATTAGAATTTTTGATTTCAAAATATCAAGATATGTAGTATATTGTGTTTCACAATATAGCCTAAAAATACTGCAATATTATTTTAAGCCATATTAGGCTGTATTGCCCACCCAGATATTTAGTCACTTTCTGATATCATAAAATAGACAGTAGAATTCTATATCCTATCTAATAAATGATGACATTGATGAGGGAGATTTATTAGGTTGATCAAACAGTTGAGAAGTAGATTCAAGCATCCATATGGAATTTTAGACTAAATTGTTTTGAGATTACGTCTACCAGTGTTAAAATTTTAGATTTTTTTTTTCATTAAAAAAACAAAACGTTAAATCATATTGATATTCCCCATACCTAGGTATCAAAAAGTATTCATAAAAATTGTCCCTGAAACATAAAGGGTGGATTTGCACCATTTAAAAATAACGTACATCTAACAAAGTCACCAACAGTTTGGTCTTCGATAACTAACCAATATCGGCAGACCTGTATCAGTCTGTCTCCACTTTCTACCATTCATTCCTTGAAGTTTCCCAGACATGTTAGAGGAGGGAGGGATTAAAGCAGGGCAGAGGAGAAGAATGGGGGGGTGGGGGGTGGGGGTCTTTCTCTGCAGGAGGAGAAAGCTGTTCTACCATCCCAATTCCCCAAAGTATCATTATTAAAACACTCACTTCCACAGGGGTGGAAAGAGAGGGAGAGAAAAAAAACAGAAGGAAAGAAAAAGGGAGAGATAGACAGCAGGGAGGGCTAAAAATGGTTGAACACAAAAGGGGAAGAAAAAAAAAAGAAAAAGGCGCGGGGATCCCCCACTGGACAGAGTAAAAACAAATTAAAAGAGCCCTTATAAAACACAGATGCTGCAAAGAAAATAAACTTCACAAGATTTACTGTTTTGCAAAGGAATCTGAGGACTGGTGGAAAAGACATCAGGCTTTTTTTTCTCCTCCTCCTTCCTTTTTTCTTTCCCTCTCAGGTAATGTTGCAGCAGAGAGATCTATCTCCTCAGTTTTCCCTCCCCCCCACTCTTTTTTCATTGTAGGGCGATCTTGCTCGTCTGCTATTTTCAGTAGGAGTTAAGAGTCGAGGTCAGGCCGGCCTGTGTGAAAATGGCTTCCTGCCCGGTCCCCCGCTCCCAAACCGCAAGCTAACGGGGAGGTTTTTATTAACAGCCCTATTTGGGAACATTTTTTGAACATTTTGTGTTTTTATTGACGTTTCTCATGTCAGGCAGCTAAAAAAAACAGACGCTCTACAAAAAAATTCCCAGGACATGATTTTTCTAATTTTGTCATAAAACTTGAGAGCATAGAAAAAGAAAAGAAAGTGAGATTTTACAGTGTGTAACATGCTGTATATGGCATACGAGTGGCGTGGTAGTTTGTGCTGTAATGAAGAGGAAAAAGCAGCAGGCGGGAGGAAAAAAAACTACAAACAATACAGAAGCAGAACATGTCTGCATGTAGAAACACACATGGTCACTTCTGACAAACAAGCAAAGATAATCATGAGAAAACAATTATGTGAAAGGAACGCACGCAAACATGAAAACACACACGCTCGCACACACAAACGTCACCCTGAAATCAGATCTACAAGTTTACAGCATGTCAGTATTTACAAGGCTTCATCAGACTGCGCTGAGTCTACAGCAAGAAGAGCTGGGAGGGGGTCAGACAGCTCCACTGGATCAGATGACACCCACACTCCATATGTGTGTACACGAGTGTGTACGAGAGTGTGTGTGTGTGTGTGTGTGTGTGTGTGTGTGTGTGTGTGTGTGTGTGTATAGCCATCATCTGATTTGGGTCAAGGAGCTGGTACCTCACAGTAAATAGGGATGGGTTATGGCCATGATTGGATGTTTGGGAAAGAAGGGAGGGTGGATCCTGGCTGGACTGTTTTTTTTCTCTCAAATCAACATAACTAAGTGGGAAATTTAACCTGTCCAGTTTCCAAAATAACACTAAAATGTACAAGATATGAAGTAATTGCCTAAAAGTTGACACAAAATTGTAAATCAGTTATTTGATTTGTTAACTTGAATGAAGGAAGAAAAATATGCAAGACTTTCAGGAGAGGAACATGTGAAGAAGTTCTCACAATGTCTTGTACTGGGTTACACTATAAAAAAATAATAATTTGTATAACTTATTTTTGTAGCCAAAACACAACTTTATGCCAAATATGGAGACTAAAATAATACATTTTGGGCTCAATTCATTCTATCTAACCGATAATTACCTGCATCTCCTAGCCAACACTGATAAGATAATTGATGATTTCACATTTTTATTTTTTAAAAAGAAGCTTCTAACCTGCAGTTTGTGCACACCTGAGGGTAAGAAAGTGTTAAGATGCAGTGATGGTGGTGGTTTAATTTTCAATAGATCCGATTAGATTTGTTGTGTTAAAACCTGTAGACTTTTCCTCCTCGCAGAACATGTATTGTTTGCTGCGCTTGTTCTTCTTCTCCTTTTTCTTTGTGTTTATTGGCAGATTGCAAACCAGCTTTAAAGCTGCATACCGCCACCTACTGTATCAGAGTGTGTAGACGCCATGCTTGTTGAGTCCATGAAAGCCACTTGGTTTCGTGTTATCATCCATATTTATCAGCTATTATTTCACTGATATGATAAATAGCCAATAACATAAACTTCCCATTTTAGGGCCAATAATTTATCATCCCAATACATACTGTGCATCCTTCGTTTAATAACATTGTAAACTGTAGGATATAGAGTAGAGTAGACTGATACTGGATTGATAATTTCTGAAAAAAATACAAAACTGAAAACTGATTTTGAGTTGATTTTCAGAATACACTTCAGTGTTTTGAATGCCAATGGGGCTTTTTTTTTAAAGATATTAATACTGGGCAAGGATGGACAAATCTAAGTACAATTGCAGCTAATTTAAGTAATTTATATATTTTAGTTTGAGTTGGATCCAAATGAAAACAGCAACCATCATCAAGGAAAAACAGGATGGAGTTAAGAGAAGAGGAAGAATTTCATCATAATTTTCTTCAACAGCAACACAACATTAAAAATGAACTGCATAGTGTGTGTACAAAATATTTTAAACAAAACAATAAGACAATATTGGTATTTTTAACGTTTTAATTCTTAATCAAAAATAACTGAAGGAGTAGAGGAAGTAGAGGAAACAATAAGACCGCCGATAATGCAATGTCTTTGCTGCTGTCACAGCTCTCCTACACTGTCTTTATGAGAAACTGGATGAAAATCAGGATCAGGCCAAACAGCAACGTTCAACATTTCCTTCATGATCATAATATTAGAAAAGTGACTAATGGTGATTTTCCTGCAGTCAATGCAGAGTTCATACCACTCTTTTTTTTACTAAAGTATTTTATCACAACAGTCCATCTTCTTTCATCTGCATTAACCATATAACATTCCAAGCCCTCTCATGCTCCACACTACATTAAAACACACACACAGACACACAGACACACACACACAGAGAGAGAGAGAGAGAGAGAGAGAGAGTGAGAGAGAGAGAGAGAGAGAGAGAGAGAGAGAGAGAGAGAGCGCTCTGATTTGATTTTGTTATTTAAAAACGAGCCTGATATAATGCTGATTGACTGACATTACAGTTCTGTTGGGCTGTGACAGAAGCTCTGTTTGAATAGCAGGTAACAACCGCAGGCCCTTTTGATCCAAATTTAGCCGGCAGAGTTTTGACAGCATCTGAATCTGAATAAACCCTGTGTCAGAAACACTTAGACATGATACAGGTAACTTAAGAATAAAGAAGGACAAGGGTTCCCCTCAGAATCCTAGACGTGATGTAAAACTTGAATCTAACAGGTTAGTTATGCATGTCATGTTCAAATAGCACAAGTGGAAATTATTTTTTTGAATGCATTCGGTAAGAAATTATTACATGTATCCTTGAACTAATTAATTTGACAAATGTTTTCAGTTGTTTTCAATTAAGATAATCAAATTTTTATGATGTGTGTCTTCGTGTTGCTGTAACACAGTATTTCATAGACATACTAGTGACTCAGTTCCCACTACCTTAAAATAATTCATTCTGAAGAGAGACATTCCAGTCAAGTGTTTCCTACATTATATACTGTACATCCACAGTAGATCAGTAGGTGTACAGTATAAAACAGGAGGATATTTGGACTATATCGAGTGTCTACTTTATATTGGAACAATTTAGGTTACACAACCCCACACTGGAGTAAAACAAACATTTTAAAGGCGTTATGCTTCAAGAACAGACAAATAAAAAAGAAAATGAGGGTAAAACAAAGAAATGTATAAAGAAGATGGACACGCTGTAGCAGAGCAAAGGCGGGATGTAAAACCTATTGATTCTGTGACAATGGAAGGCTTTGGCTTTATAGAGTGTGCACTTTTCACATTGTAGGAAATAAGCTAGAAGCCACAAGTGCTGCCTGTGTGTAATGGCAAGCCAGCTTTATTTCTTTATCTCTACCTTCCAATTTTGCAAATCAAATAATGATGAGTGCAGCGGCGAGCACCCGGTGATAAGAGGGTTTAGTGGTTGTGGAGATTGAGTTATTAGGGTACGCATAAAAAGGACAGAGGTCTCTGGCGGAGCCCGAATGCCGGCCAAGATACATATTCCTCGCACTGTGTATTTTTGGTTGCTTTAAAAGCCCTAAAAGTACAGGGGAAGGCTAATTTTCAGGGTAAACAGCTTGTTCGATTGCAGTGTGGTTTTGCGCTGAGCTCTCCGTTTATTGACTCAAGCCGAGCTGGGCTCTGGCTCCTCTGCCGACCACAGGGAGAAGCCTGCCGCCGGAGCCTGCAACAAATACAAGCCGCTAACACTAGCTTACCTTTGATGGCACACAACTGTTAAATCAAATGTACTGAGTAATGTACAAAGCCTAATCCTCTTGACTATATGGCAGGTTGAGGGAAAAATGCTTTTAAAAGAACATCTGCTCCTTTATGAAAGCTATTTGTCATGTCCTATTCCCTGCTGCCTTGTAATTTGCAGGGTAAATTATTAGGATATATACAGTAGGATTTGAATGGGATGTTGCGTGTCCAATGAAATACATGAATTTTGACAACAAACTGTCTACAGAAAAGAAATCTTCATTTTAACAGTTTAAATGTTAAGCATAATATCTACATTAAAAAAGGTCTTCACTTCCTCCATCATCTTCTAAAGACAATAATGACAGAAGGAAAGAAAATGCCTAGAAGAAAAAGATTACAGCTGAGAGGTCTCTACATTCAACAAAAAAGTGTTCAGACTGCCTCTTAAAAAAAAAAAGGAAAAAAAAAAAAAATCTCCAAAGGAGGGCTGCAAGTTGTTTTAGCTGGAGGAAGTGACCATTCATTAAAAAAGCCAGAGAAATTTCCCCTCTCTTTCACTGTTGTTAGATTTGTATCAAGGCAAAACCCTCGCAGCACAACTCAAGCTTTACAACTCCTTTCCTCCGTCTACACAGCCCGGCTGCTCTGCTCCTCCCTCTCCACACTACTGACAATCCTGACCACACAGCGCCACACGGCGGACAAGTCTGGTACTAAAATACAGGGCTGCCACTAAGCTTTAATGTAGAATTCAATGACTCTGGGTAACTATAGCAAAAGACTTCAGTGAACTATGATTCATGTATTACCCCTGCTTTATCAACGATTTCCACAAGATTTTTTGTATTCAAAACAATTTAATGTTTTGAAAGAACAAATAAATAATTCACTTCTTGGAAAATTAATTTTAGCAGTTTCGAGTGACAAATGTATTAACCATTAATGTTTCCTGATTATCCACAAATTCTTTGACTGTTCCTATTTATTTGTAGCTTCCACTGAGACACAGACGCACAACACAAATGTCCACGGATAAAACAAAGGAAGCAATGCTGTTGTCACTGATAAAACGTGTGAACTACATGTCAGGGGTGAGTGTGCCCGGATGCATGCTCGCAAATGCATGAAATATACAGGACAAGGTCAAACAGAGGGAGGCACTGACAACGTTGGTCCCTGTGGAAATCCTGACCCTTCTCTATTCTGTATGACCTCTCCACAATTATACCAGTGCCGATGCATACACAGGGCAACATATTTCTTGCTCAAAGGAGAGACAAACAGGAATAATTTTCATTTCTTCTCGTCTTCTCTGTGTTATGTTGTGCTACCTTTATAGAAAACTGAAGCATACCATCACTGTGTGAAAACCAACATATGACAAGGATATACCTGGTTGTATCTGGCCATTTTAGGTAATGGTAAAAATCAGTGAGAAGGAGGGCTTTAAGGTAGTATTTACATTTTAAAATGACTTTTGCATCAATGTGGTGAAGTGCCCTGAACTATAAAGATGTTACTTTCTCTGGATAAACAAGAAACAGAACAGACATTCACATTTGGTTAGCTTAAAAGCCATCGCTGACCGGACATTCTCACTACCATGTCCTTTAGGAGCTTTCCAACATATGATGTGATCTTTTTCAGCAAATAGAGTTCTCTTTAAATGTCTTTTAGTTTAAATTAAATTCTTTCAGTCTTAACTTTGTTAATGGACTAAAGATTGAAGGTAATAATATGAATTTCTATAATCATATCAACTACAATGGGAAATATAGCTAAGAAAAGAAGTTAAAATGAAAGCTCAAAGTTAAAATTAACAAACTTGGTGAACATGTGGGCCTGTGATGGCTTTACGAATGCTGGTTAGCTCAGTCTCAGGCTGGACACTGATCCAAGGCACACAGCTCATCATGATGACTGAAATCTGGACAAGTAATCTATCTCACTGTTTCATACTGTTTACACGTTTTTGAAATGAACATGCTAACTTGCTCTGTTAAATCCATCTTCTATGTGAAAAAGAGATTTCAACTTCAACTGCGCTCTGTAACTGTTTAACTAACAGTAACTATACTTTCAAAAACAGGGTCACAGTGAGGTCATGTACATACGTGTCACACACCAGCAGTTATGAGGTAATGTTTCCTTGGCATCGACCTCTGCAGAGCATTGGTGTTTTTCACCACACGACGATGACTGACGAAAGGGAGCGCTGGGGGGGAAGGGGGGGGGGATAAAACAAAAGTCCAAACCTAAATAAGCAAGCCGTCAGACTCTAATAGCAGAAAGGAAGTGCCCCTTTATCAACAAGTGAATTAACAGTTTCCCGTCACACCTTGTTTTTTGCCTCCCCCTTTCTCTCTGAACCAGCGCCAGGGCCCAGATGGCCCCGTGATCGGACCACCAGGGCTTCTGCTCGGTGAGGAAACAAATCTGTTGCACTGACTAATAGCCTCGTGTTGATGTTTTATGGTTGGGATGTGTATGACCAGCGCTGTGTATACACACGAAAGGCAGCCATGCATGGTAAAAAATGCACACCAAGTCATAACTGTCATGAGAGTGTCGCAGAAAAGGGAAAAGCAGAGACATTGAACAGTATTTCATGTTGAAAGTAGACAAACTGACTCCTGGTCAGTTGATAAAAGCCGGATCTCCATCTACTGCACTACAGGGCAAAGTACAGCCCTCCACAAAGAAATATGAGGGCAGATCAAATTAAAATATCAAAGATGGTTTTAAGATTATTATGAGTTGTTTTTGGAGCACTCGAAACCTGTTTGCACTGCACTGCTGTATTATACAGTCCTGTGGCTGGATCTGAAAAACATCTGAGTAATAAAACTCTACAGTGGCTGCCATATTCCTGGTATAGCCTCAGCAACCCTCTGCCCTGTGCACAGAAACTGCACTTTCTAATCAAGCCTTGTATGCGCTGGGCCGCAGACAAACCGCGCTTTACAGTATGGGACGGATACATTATGGGTCATCACCTCAAATGACAATACAGTGATCATACAGAGGAAAGGATTTGGGAAAAAAGAAAAAAAGGGGGGGAAGAAGGTGGGGTACTATATAGAGGGACGTAAATAGCCATTCCAGTTTTTAACTGTGACAAGAAGATGGCCAATTGCAGCCTCTATTTTTAGGCGTGCTGGCGGCCTAAGCTGCCAGCTTTGAGAAGGATGTGTACTTTTCTACAGTTCCTTCCCAAAAATCAACGCTGTCCTCGCTGGCGACAATCACAGAGCAGCTGTTGTGGCTAGGTGGCCCGGCCCCGGGTTGCCTCACCCTCCTGCTTTCTGCCAGCCGAAGAAAACCGCCTTCACTGCCCAAAATTCACACCCGGTGTGCAAAAACAGGCGGAAGGCAGACACAAAAGCAAATGTGACTCAATGTGTTTGCATCCGGTGAAAATTGCGCAAATTATGGAGTTTTTATCAACGCTGGTGGCAGCGGTAGCGGTGGAGGGGGCTGGATTTCTAAATTTAAATGTGGCAGGATGTCTTGGAGCCAATTTATCTTCAAAATAACAGGCACACAGAGACCTACATGACCTTGCCCCACAGAGGACTCAATGCTGAACTGATAATGACCTACTGAGATATGCACTTTTTGGTACTTTTGCACCATATAAACATATGCTTGCTTTTGAGGCTGAGGATCATCTTGTTTTGGTGCAAGAGCTTGTCTGACAAGTCTAAGTCTGCCATTGAGTTAATTCTCAACACCCAGAGAAGCCCCAAAACTTCCACTGTACAATTTATGAAATTGCATAGTGCATCTGGTGATGACCCTGCTGCCATGACCATATTATTAAAAATGACTGCACTGCAAAAGGTGTGATTCAAGAAAGTAATATCTTATTACATTTAGTTTTATAACTTTATTTTTATTCAAGCACAATGTAACTGATTTTCTAAGAAATCAATATGATTTTCCAAATCGAGCTGATGAGAAACCAAAGTGGATGAATTGCGCTGAGTAGATTAATTCAAACATCAGACCAATGTTACCACTAAGCAGGACCAACACATTACCAAATTAAGTTTTCTTCATAACAAAAGTGAGATATGTTCTGATATAATATCAAACTGGGAAATAGCGTTTTGAAAATCTTTACCATTGGTTGAGATTTTGTAAAAACAAATGCTACAACTAATAATGTGGTAGTTATAATGATTACATTTTTGATTTACTGCTTTTCATGATCATAGTCATCAGCTCTTAGTTGGAGTGTGGAGCGAGACAGATTTTGACTGAAACAATAACTAATGGATTTTGTAACTTTTCATTTTTAGAGTGAATCAGCTTTTGAAGATCTACTTTGTGTCAAACTCGTTTACACAGACTGAAACTCAGTAATGGTACATTTGGAAAACAAAAAAGTGTCACTACACTTGCAATCATAATAAAGTTGCACTTCAGGCAGATTTCTACACTAGAATTTAAGTATTATCAAAGCTCCTACAGGAGCTTCAATTTCCTGTTGATTCTGGCGGCCCCTCTGGACTGAACACGCATAGGATGAAAAAGAGCAAACATTGTTTTAGCACGGTACCACCAGACTACAGAACAGCTGCTTTCCTTGGGCTTTCAGACTGCTCAATTCATCCTCAACACTCCAACATAAAAATAGTTTTAACTTGATGACTTATCCAACCTGGTCACCTGACACTCTCGAAACAAATTATGACAGCCTTATTTTAAAAGAGCAGGGCTTGAACGTAATGTAATATTCACTGATTTACTGATAAGTGCAGCTGTGGTGCAGTGGCAAAGCACTCTGCTATCATCAAGTCTATGGAGATCCTTGCACTAGCAACTTTAAATATATGAGGGGTGTGTAATAAAAGTCAGGAGCTTCTGTAAACCTCTGTGTGCATTACAGGCTTCTTGCTATCCCACGTGAAAACATAGAATTCATCTTCTGAGAATTGATGATATATAAACTCCTAGATTTGAGATTAGTTAAAAGGCTAGATTTTTGTTTTTGGTTTGGTTTGTCTGTTCTGGCCTACTGTAGAATCATGGTGGTGCAACGTGGTGGACTCTGTGGAAATGAATACGCAACAATACGTAGTTTCAGGTGACCAAACACTAATGAAGACATAGTTATGGATGTTATATTCCATTTCTGCCAACAGAGTCCCTTACCCCTTAACCTATAACTGCTTATGTGAGATTTTGTAAATAGGCCAATAATATATTAGTTCCTTATTTCTGAAATCAGTTCATACATGTAGCACATTTTTTATCAAGCTGAAAATGGGGTGCATGTACTGCATGTGCTGTGTGTGTGTGTGTGCTAGTATTACCTGCAGCGTGGGTTAAAGGGTGCAGGTACTTTCAGATACATGTCTGATGTGATCACAGTCTCCAACCACTGATATACATTTACATTACAAAGTAAGGAAAGGTCACATTTTAAAAAGCGTAAGACTACCACTACTAGTATATGAATGCGAATGTAACACTATAAGTACACAAGGCTGGTGACTCATAGCTCAAACAGTAAGGTGCTTATCAGAAAGAGAGCTAGTGTCTGTATGGTATGGTTGAACACCTTAATAAAATTGGTGTGAAACCTGACTTCAATTTCCTGTGGACTACATTATAAGCTGTTGTTATTATAAACTGAGTTATGAAAACCTTCTATGAGTCAAGCAAACTCTTCACTGCAGCTTCACTGTAATCGTTCATCCTGACCAGCTCCTTTTTTTGTATTTTACTATGAAAACAATGATCAGTTCTGTAGATAGTTTATCTTCTTCATATGTACAGACACACACACACACACACACACACACACACACACACTCAATAAGGTATCACTGTGAGGACTA
This sequence comes from Pagrus major, assembly GCF_040436345.1. Taxonomy (NCBI): domain Eukaryota; kingdom Metazoa; phylum Chordata; class Actinopteri; order Spariformes; family Sparidae; genus Pagrus; species Pagrus major. Next base: position 32,467,137 of record NC_133216.1, read on the forward strand.
ATTGTTGACAGGTGGCCCTAATGCTCTCCTTTGAATCTAAAGTGTGATTTACGACCATGCTCCCTGAGACCCTGGCTTTCAGCGCTGCTACTACAAACTTATCTTTCTCTCCCTCTGTCTGTTGCTCCCCCTCCGTCATTCCCCCTGCTCTATCTCTCCTTCATTTCTCTCAATTGCACCTCATTACTTTGCTCACTCACTTTCACCTCCTACCCCACTTTGATGTTTCTGTCCCTCTCTGTCTCTCATCGCAGCAGAGCAGTGGCTTTCCAAAGTCAGACATCCTTTTAATGTTTGATGGCCTATTTTTCAGCGTGGAGGAATATGTGTGTGTGTGTGTGTGTGTGTGTGTATTGGTGTAGGGGTCACAGAGGGGTCTGGGTCTACACAAGGAGGACAGGAGGGAGAGAGGAAGCAAGGGTGCTGTCTTTCAAGAGAGTGTAAGTGTATGTGTGTGCGCATGCACGTGTACGGCTGTGGGTGTAGTGTGAGATCTGGGGAAGGCAGGTAATAATATGAGTTGACCTTGACCTCATGGTCCCAGCATCTTCTGTCACCTATTCTGGCCAATATGACGACTGAAAAATCATTTAAAAAAAATAAAGCTTGGGAACAGCTAAGGGGAAAGTATATTGGGGCCATGAAATGCACTTGTAAAGGAGGGATGAGTTAACCTGGGAACCGGACGATTCTGCGAGTTCATGTTTCATTTGCTCTGGCAGATGCATCTGACCAAACCTTACCACACCAACTTATATAGGACAGTAAAATTGTGTGGAAAAAATATTAAAACTGCTTCGATAGAGGTAA